>NC_090651.1:376549956-376849956 GCF_040937935.1 Hyperolius riggenbachi
CAGACTTATAAAAATGTCCTGCTAGAGCCTCTTAACTGCTCCAGGACGTTTTTATGAGTCAAACAGTGCTGCTTCCGCTGTGCGCGTGCACTTGCGAACTCTCGTGCGTGCGCGCTCCCGCGCATGCACATGAGTTCCGGTGCGCGTGCTTGTGAGATTAGTGAGAAGAAAAAAAGAATAGAAAAAATACACCTTTATTTCCAAATAATATGTTGTCACCATACTTTGTACTAAGGACATAATTAAAATGTTGTGATAACCAGGACAAATAGGCAGATACAATGTGTGGGTTGTATGCACAGTAGCAGTGATTATATTAAAGCTATGAAATAAGAGAAATAGTGTATTTTTTTCATTTTTTTCCTTGTTTTTTCCTTTAAAAAGCATAGAAAATAAAGTAATTACTAAAAACAAATATCAACCCCAAAAAGCCTAATTGGTGGTGAAAAAAAACAAGATATAGATCATTTTATTGTGATTAGTAGTGATTAAGCTATTGGCAAATGAAAGGGATGAGCACTGAAAGGTGAAAATCGCTCTTGTCCATTAGGGTAAAAAACGCTTTGGGGTGAAGTAGTTAACATATGTAGAAATTTTTTTAGGTGGCAAATTTCTTCACATTGCAAATTTACATGTGAAATTATGTCTGTGCGAAATTTGTGTTTATCGCTGGTCTATAGACCAAAGCATAAGGTCTATAAAAGCATGCACAGATCCCTTCTGTTTACTTTTCTGTAACTTATATTATCCAACTTTAATCAAACAGTCCATGTCAGGCTTGTCTGGCTACTTGCTATAAGTCAGACTGTATGCTCATATGACTGACCTATAACCCAGCCCTAACACCTGCCCAAACTCCTGCCTTAACAAACCACAAAACCCTGCAGGTAGATGTAGCATACAACCTGGCACATAGCATTCACCAAACACAGCAAGGTAATGCAAAACACAGTATACTTGAATAGTCACCTGAGGCCTATGGGCTGAGGCAATCCAGACGAGAGTGTAATCACAATACAGATGCATGGTCATCAGGCCGGGATCAGGGCAGGCAGCGTTCATGCAAAGTCGTTTTACAATCCGAGGTTGGCAACAGGAAATCCAAAAGAGATGCGTGGTCAGGTACAAGCCTAGTCGATAACAGGTGATCAGAAGAAGCGTAGTCAGGTGCAAGCCGGGTCAGTAACAAGTAATCCAATCTGCAAGAAGCTTGGTCAAGAGACAGAAATCCGCAGCAAGACAAAACACTTGGTGTGAGCACAGTCTCAGCTACAAGCCCAGTATAGGCTATCACAGGCGAAGACTGAGGGCGCTCACCTTTCTCTTATATTAGAACTAACCAATGAAAAGTAAAGGAATCCAAACCGACCAATCATTCTGCGGCGTCAGCAAGTCAGCTGACATGCAGAGATGGCCTGAACCTCCGATTTTTTGGTTCGCGATCGCAAACCTCCGCAAACATTTGCGAACCTTTGCGAAACGCAATAGACTTCAATGGGGAGGAGAACTTTCAAAACTAGAAACATTTATGCTGGCCACAAAAGTGATGGAAAACCTGTTTCAAGGGGTCTAACATCTGAGTTTTTGCATGGGGGAGTGGGATACACGCCAAAAGTCCCGAAAAAAATCTGTATTTGACGCAAAGCAGCGTTTTAAGGGCAGAAATCACATTGCATGCTAAATTGGAGGCCTAAAGTGCTTTAAAACATCTTGCATGTGTATACATCAATCAGTGAGTGTAATTAGAGTACTGCTTCACACTGACAGACTAAACTTACTGTGTAACGCACCGGAAACAGCTGTTTGTGCTGTGACGGCTGTGCTGGCCTGGTGCGCACCATGGCGAGAGTGCAGGCGATAACGGTTTTCAAGCCCATATGGTCGCCAGGCTGAGGTAGCCCAATGACAGAACAACTGTGATTGTCCAGCTGATCAAATTTGGTCTGTCCACAATGAAGCAACGACCTTATTCTCTTTGGTGTGCCAACCCCCGAGACACTCATATAGCCGTCGGTCATTTCTTCATTATGATACGCAAGCCCCTTCACCGCGGCAAGGTAATGATCAGGAAGGGGAATTGACACATGTACATGCCTTTTGTTTTGTTGTTGCAGCTGCAGTGCAGCCAGAAAAATTAGGCAGGCATGTACACGCACCAGAAAAATTACTATAGCAGCAGCTGCTAGCAGCAGCCTTAAAAATTTAGGAATCTGCGTGGAGTCCTGGACCCTGTTGGTGGTGGCGGAGAAGGCAGTCAAGCGGCCTGCAGGTAGAGATGCTGTGTGGGGAGTGCACGGCACGCTCCAGGAAGAAGGCATATGGGATCAAGTTGCTGATGGCACCTTCACTGCGACTCAACAGGTTTGTTACCTCCTCAAACGGCCACATGAGTCTGCAGGCATTACGCATCAGTGTCCAGTACATCAGCCAGAACATCCCCATCTCCCCAGACTGTGTCCTTTGACTGTAGTTGTACAGATACTGTTTGACGGCTTTCTCCTGTTGTAGCAGCGAGTCGGGCTATCGCAAATCAATCAGCTCACCAGCAAGTTGTTTCTCCGCTGAATATCGGCAAAGCGTGCCATGGCCGTGTAAGACCACCTGAAATGCCCAAACACCTTCCTGGACTGCTTTAGGATGTCTTGTAAGCCTGGGTACTTAGACATACATCTCTGAATTATGAGATTCAGCACATTTGCCATGCAGGGTACATGTGTCAACTTTCCCAAATTCAAACCCGAAATGAGATTGCTGCTGTTGTCACACACCACGTTGCCGATCTCCAGTTGGTGCGGGGTCAGCCACTGATCCACCTGTTTGTTCAGAGCAGCAAGGAGAGCTTCTCCAGTGTGACTCTCCGCTTTGAGGCAAGACATGTCTAAGATGGCGTGACACCGTCGTACCTGGCATGAAGCATAGGCCCTGGGGAGCTAGGTCTGTGCTGCTGGGGAGGAGATCGCAGCACCAGCAGAGTTGGACTGCCACTCAGCCAAGGAGGAGGAGGAGGACGACAGCGAAGAGGATGTAGCAGGAGGAGAGGAAGTGGCAGCAGGCCTGCCTGCAAGTCGTGGAGGTGTCACTAGGTCCGCTGTACAGTCACGTACTCCCTGCTTGCCAGCGGTCACCAGGTTGACCCAATGGGCTGTATAAGTAATGTACCTCCCCTGACCGTGCTTGGCAGACCAGGCATCCGTGGTTTGATGGACCCTTGACCCAACGCTGTGTGCCAGAGATGACACCACTTGCCTCTCAACTTCATGGTACAGTTTGGGTATCGCCTTTTTGGAGAAATAATTGTGGCCTGGTATCTTCCACTGAGGTGTCCCAATGGCCACAAATTTTCGGAAGGCCTCAGAGTCCACCAGCTGGTATGGTAACAGCTGGCGAGCTAACAGTTCCACCAAGCCAGTTGTCAGACGCCGGGTAAGGGGTTGACTGGCAGACATTGGCTTCTTCAGCTCAAAGATTTCCCTCACGGACACCTCGCTGCTGCTGTGGGCAGAGGAGAAGGAACCTCTCAAGGTGAGAGGCGGAGTGGAGGAGGGAGGCTGTGATTGTGAATGTGCAAGGGAGAAAGCGGCTGAAGATGATGCACCTGAAGGAGGAAGAGGAAAAGGAGGGTGGCTTTGCTTTTGTGTGCTGCTTTTCCTCATGTGGTCTTCCCATTGCAGTTTGTGCCTTTTCTGCATGTGCCTTCGTAAGGCAGTTGTCTCTATGTGGGTGTTGGCCTTTCCACGGCTCAATTTTTGGTGGCAGAGAGTACAGATGGCATTGCTCTGATCTTTGGCATACACACAAAAAAAATTCCACACTGCTGAGCCACCCTGGGGTGTGGGCACTATGGTGGTGTCAGCAGCTGACGTTGAAGGGCATGTTGACTGGCTGTCCATAGGTGGCGATACAGAATTCTTAAAAAGGCGGCAAGATTTGGATGGGGAATGGCAGTTTAGGCGCCAAAACCTGACCTTGCCCCAGGCGCAAGTTGGGGCAGCTTGGTCTAGATCCGTCCCTGGATACATGGCACCAGACACTGCCACCAGCTGTTTCTGATGACAAGTTCGCCCTGCTTCTTTCAGGAACTTGTCTCTTCCTACTCCTCTCTGACTCCCCCTCTGAACTGTCCCCCTGTTCATCTCCTCTATTGGGAACCCACGTGACATCCGTATCATCATAATCATCATATTCATCCTCCCCAGCTTCGCTTGCCTCAGACACCTCATAAACTACACCAACAGCAGGTACTTTATCATCGTCCTTCTCACACCTTACGTCCATAGTGTTGCCTAACTCAGAAATATGAGGTGGTGTAACTTGCTTAGCGCCTTCATCTTGTTGTAACAATAATGTCTGTGAATCAGTGATTTCCCTACCAAATGCGGAGAACCACAAACTTTTCCGGAAGTTCGGTTCGCCCCCATAGTGCACCATTAGGGTCAACTTTAACCCTCTACATCACAGTCAGCAGGCCCATTGTAGCTAATCAGGCTACACTCTCTCCTGGAGCCACCCCCCCCCCCACTTATATAAGACAGGCAGTGCCGGCCATTACAGTCACTCGTGTCCCTGCAGTAATTAGTGAAAGGACAGCTGTTGGCAGACTCTAATAGGGAAAGATTAGTTAAGCTCTTGTAGGCTTGTTAGCTTGCTCCTTGCTGATTCTTATTGCTAAAATAACACCCCTCAACAGCTCTTTTGAGAGCTAATGTTGTTCTTGTGATCTATTTTTTGTCACTTGTGACACTTGTGTTGCATAGACAGCCTTGCTAATTCATACTGTGTGTGTGCCACTGCCAGGCCCAGCACATTCAGTGACTACTGTGTGAAAGGTGCACATTGTAATACCCAGTACTGCATATATACCTACCTATATTGTGTTTAGTGAACCCACCTCATCACTGCATGTACCTACCTTTTGTGTTCAGTGAACCCACCTCATCACTGCATATACCTACCTGTTGTGTTCAGTGAAACCACCTCATCACTGCATATTACCTACCTGTTGTGCTCAGTGAACCCACCTCATTACTGCATATTACCTACCTGTTGTGTTGAGTGAACCTACCTCATCACTTCATATTACCTACCCATTGTGTTGAGTGAACCCACCTCATCACTGCAAATTACCTACCTGTTGTGTTGAGTGAACCCACCTCATCACTGCATATTACCTACCTGTTGTGTTCAGTGAACCCACCTCATCACTGCATATTACCTACCTGTTGTGTTCAGTGCACCCACCTTATCACTGCATATACCTACCTGTTGTGTTGAGCTGTTCCAATTTGCCATGCAACTTCTGTCTTGCCCTGCCGCAAGCGTCCTGTCAGAAAGGACCTTCAGCACAGCTGGAGGCATTGTCACTGAGAAGAGAAGTCGCCTAAGTCACGAAAGTGTTAAGTACCTCACCTTTATCAAAATGAATGATCGCATGGATCCCGAAGGGCTACTGCCCGCCCGAAGACTTAGTCAGTCCCCACACACAGCATCTGTGCCTGCATGCCGTATGACTGGCTGCCTGCCCCAAGACTAAGTTGGTCCCCACACAGCATCTCTGCCTGCAGGCCGCTTGACTGCCTTCTCCGCACTGCCACCACCAACAGGGTCCATGACTCCAGGCGGATTCCTGAATTTTAGGCCGCTGCTAGCAGCGGCCGCTATAATAATTTTTCTGGCTGCACTGTGGGCGGCTGCAACAACAAAACAAAAGGCATGTACATGTGCCCAGTCCCCTTCCGCGGTGAAGGGGTTTATGGATCACAATGAAGCAGTGACCGCCGGCTATATGAGTGTCTCGGGGGTTGGCACACCAAAGATAATAAGGTCGTTGCTTCATTGTGGACAGACCAAATTTGATCAGCTGGACAGTCACTGTTATCACTATCATTGAGCTACCTCAGCCTGGCGACCATATGGGCTTGAAAGCCGCCATCAACTGCACTCGCGTCATGGTGCACACCAGTCCAGCACGACCGTCACTACACAAACGGCTGTTTGCAGTCACTGCATACCTTTCACTGCATCTTTGACTGCACATTGTATTATACCTGGCAGTCAGTGCATACCTTTCACTTGAATGGATGGCAGACTTGCCCTCCATAACAGATTCTTGTTAAAGACAAGTGGTGTCATCCTTGGCCTTGCCCTCCATAACAGATCTTCATTGAAGGATTTAACCACTTTCCCCACCGCTACAGTATATCTACGTCAGCTGTGGCATCCTCCAAGCCACAGCAACGTAGATATACTGACCTGGCTGCAGCCCTGCTGTGCACGGTCGGGTGCGCTTCAGAGCGCACCCTCCGGCACTGTCAGCTGCAATACTAATTGGTGGAAGGGAACATGTTCCCTTTTGGCCAATTAGTCCACCCCCCTCCCATGAATGATCGCTGCAGTAGTGAACTGCAGCGATCCTTCATCTGTCCCCCTCGGTGCACAAAGAGTTAAAAAAATCATCCAGCAAGCAGCCTCACTCACCTACCTCATTCCTGAGACGATCCTGAAGTCTGATCCTCCAATCACCGCTCTGCATTCAGCCGCATATTGCCGGAAACCCGGATCCCGGCTTGATGATGTCATCAAGCCGGGACCCAGGTTACCGGCAATATGCGGCTGACTGCAGAGCGGAGAACAGAGGATCGGGCTTCAGGACAGTCGCAGGAACGAGGTAGGTGAGTGAGGCTGCTTGCTGGATGATTTTTTTTAGGATTTCTGCACGGAGGGGGCTGCCTCATGGGGGGGGGGGGCATCTGGCTATCGGTCCTGGGGGGTGGGGGTAGCATAAATAAAAGGGGGGGTTTAGATATTTGTTGGGGGGCATCTAATTGACTAAGGGGAGAGGGGGTTACTAATTTGGTGCATCTGGGCAACTGGGGGGGGAGTTATCATATACTGGGGGCACATTTGGCTAAAATGGGGGGGCAGCACTAATCCTGGGGGTACATCTGGCCATAATGGGGCTAATCCTGATCCGGGGACACATATGGCTATAAAGAGGGGCACTATTCCTGGGGGTGCGTCTGTCAATCTATTCTGGGGCTGTCAAACGCAGGGGACATATGTGGCTATGCTAGGGGGGCTGATATTGGGGACACATCTGACTATACTGGGGGAAGCGGTGATACTGGGGACACATCTGGATATCTATACTGGGGCGACTTTAACTGGCGGCACAGTTTTTATGTCAATCGCACTTTTTATTTCCAAACAGGAATTAGTCAAAATTGAAAAACACTGCATTTTTTAAACATTTTCCCACTTTTTCCCATTAAAATGCATAGAGAGGAACATTTTACTTTGTACCAAATACCCCCAATGAAAGCTTAGTTTGTCTTGAAAAAAACGATATATAGATAATTGAAGTGGCACGAGTACAGATGAAGTTATTGCTGATTAAAAAGGGACACCGCTAAAGTGTCAAAACTGCTCTGGTCAATAAGGGGAAAACAAGGTCTGGATGCGAAGTGGTTAAAGTTGATTCGTCTCATACACAGCAGGGCCTTGAAAGTCCTCCTGTATTGTTATTTTTGGTCACTACTTCGGGACGTGCATGCCATGCTCGCTGCCTTCCTTGGATGTGTGGTGGTAGCCGTTGCTGCTCCTTTGCCCACAGCGACAGCGTGCCTGCTGCCTTCCTTGGATGTGTTGTGGACGTAGCCGTTTCTTAGGCTCCCACTCTAGACCGGAATCGAACCAAGATTCCCCGGCCATTACCCGTTGTCACCATGCTACTTAGAAAGTACCATAGAAAGTTTCACACAGTTGAATGAATGGCAGACTTGCCCTCCATAACAGATTCTCGTTAAAGATAGTAAAGTCTATCAGTGTCATGCACAGCAGGGCCTTGAAAGTCCTCATGTATTGTTATTTTTGGTCACTACCTCGGCGTGCATGCCATGCTTGCTGCCTTGCTTGGATGTGTGGTGGTAGCCGTTCCTGCTCCTTTGCCCACAGCGTGCCTGCTGCCTTCTTTGAATGTGTGGTGGTAGCTGTTCCTGCTTCTTTGCCCACTGCGTGCCTGCAGCCTTCCTTGGATGTGTGGTGGTGGTAGCCGTTTCTTAGGCTCCCACTCCAGACCGGAATCGAACCAGGATTCCCCGGCCATTACCCGTGGTCATCATGCTACTGAGAAAGTACAATAGAAAGTTGAATGAATGGCAGACTTGCCCTTCATAACAAATTCTTGTTAAAGGCAAGTAGTGTCATCTCTGGCACACACTGTTGGGTCAAGGGTCCATCTGACCACAGATGCCTGGTCTGCAAAGCACGGTCAGGGCAGGTACATTACTTATACAGCATGGGTCTCAGGCTCCCTCCCACTCTGGCCTGGAATCGAACCCTGATTCCCAGGCCATTACCCGTGGTCACAATGGGAGACTTGCTCTCCATAATAGATTCTTGTTGTAGGTATTGTACAGCAAGCAGAACAAGCGATCAGGACTGCTAACTAGACTGTGAGCTACTCCACATAAAACCCCTCTTCCTAGCGCACTTCTTGCAAATGTGAGATCCCTCGCAAATAAAATGGATGAGCTCCGACTGGATATCTCCACGTATAAAACTATGAGAGACTGTTGCCTTTTGATTTTTTCGGAGACATGGCTGGACCCATCCAAACCAGAGTTGCAGTTGAGCTTGCAGGTCACACGCTTCACCGTGCTGATCGAACGCATGATTCTGGCAAGAAAACAGGTGGAGGACTATGTGTTTATATCAATAATGCTTGGTGCACTAACGTAACCATAATCAACAAGTCTTGTTCACCTGATGTGGAATATCTAATGCTGAGATGTCGACCGTTTTACCTACCCAGGAAACATACAGTTATTATAATTATGGCAGTGTACATTCCACCTCATGCCAATTTTAAATCAGCAAATGAAAAACTGTTTGATGTCATTAGTAAGCAACAGAACTCACACCCTGATGCAATTTTCATCATTGCTGGAGATTTTAACCAAGCAAACCTTAAAGGAACACTATCGATTAACTTTTTTTAACCTGGGCTTGAGAGAGTTCCTAAAGTGTTGATAAATAATGATGTATACATTTCACTTGCTTATCTCTTGTTTACTGTATCAAATTCACTATTAACTGAAGGCAAGTCTGGTAAAATCTGATAGCAGAGTGAACCATGAGGGTAGGGGGAATTCATTTTTGCTTTCAGAGAAAAATTACTCTGTAATCGGATATGCAAAAGAAAACACTGGCTGTGCTTTGAAGCAGACCCCCATTTTGCGAATAATTTGTTCCAATAAAGCTAAATCCTACACACAATGAATTAAAGCTTTTGCCTTGGATATTTAACATGAAAAGTAGGACAATGTTTACACAGCTACTTAGACATTATTTGTACATTGTTATTTTAGAATACTTGGGTATTGATAGTGTTCCTTTAAGAAGATATTTCCCAGATTTTATCAGCATGTGGACTGTAAAACCAGAGGAGAAAACACCTTGGATCATGTCTATACAAACATAAAAAGTGCCTATAAGATCATCCCACGCCCCCCACTGGGACAGTCTGACCATCTATCTTTGTTTCTTATTCCCGCATACAAAGCCATTATCAACACTGCTAAACCAATTAGCAAGTCTGGTAAAGTCTGGCCTGAGACTGCCGTCTCTCAGCTCCAAGATTGCTTTGAAAATACAGATTGGGATATTTTCTTTCATGAAACAGACCTGGAGACGGGTACTTCCTCTGTATTGTCATATGTTCATTTCTGTGTGGGCACCATCACTGTCAACAAAAGAATTACGGTTTACCCAAATCATAAACCATGGATAACAAAAGAACCCAAGGAACTTCTAAAGAATAGAAACAAAGCTTTTAAAATACAGGACAAAGAAGCATATTCTTCAGCCAGAGCAAGTCTGAAAAAAGGCATACAAAATGCAAAACTTAAATACAAACAAAGGATTGAGGAAAACTTTGAAAATGACTCAAACCCAAAGAGGATGTGGCAAAGCATTCAACTATTCACAGATTACAAAAAGAAGAATAGCACTCAATATACACTGGACAATAACATCCCAAGCTTAGTGTAATGATTTAATGCGTTTATGCGCGGTCCCCGAGTGATAAGCACAACAGAGACAAGCACGCCTAACTAACCACCGACAGACAAACATGTAACAGAGGACGCGAGCGCTTGCTTAACGGTTACCTCACTGAGCCTCCAGCAAGCATTCGTAGCAGACAAGACAGACACACGAAAACAGGAATACGTAAGAGATGCGATCCACTGCTCTTTCCGTCAGAGCGAGTGTGATCCAAGTAACATGGGAAACATGGCTCTTTATACTGCCAGTCATCAAAGGAGGCAGGTAAAGGATTTGCATAATGAGTGTATGCAAATTCCTCAGCAGCAGAACAGACCAGAAACTTGTAATGGAAAAACAGGTCTCTCCTGCAGAGACCTGCAGCCCACAGACTAGAGGAATGGTCAAACAGCTGTCTGCCAGTGCATCCAGCTGAGCGGATCATTACACTTAGCAGAGGAACTTAACAACTTCTTTGCTAGATTTGAAAAAGACAACAATCGGCCTCCAGTCAACTTTGGGCCCACTACAGACTCACAGCCTTTAATCCTTCACATACATGAAGTGCAGCAAGCACTCACAAATATCAACACCAGGAAAGCTGCAGGTCCTGATGGTGTGCAAGGTCGTGTGCTCCAGCCCTGTGCTGGTCAACTAGCGAAAGTTTTTACACAACTATTCAACCTCTCTCTGTTCATGGGTGTAGTCCCATCATGCCTTAAATCTACAACCATTGTGCCAGTCCCAAAAAATTCTAGGATAACCTGTCTTAATGATTATCGACCAGTTGCTCTAACCCCTGTCATCGCCAAGTGCTTTGAACGACTGGAAGCCACACACATCAAGGCCTCCATCCCAGCAAATCTAGATCAACACCAGTTTGCTTACCGAACAAATAGATCGACTGAGGATGCCATCTGTGTAGCTCTCCATGCTGCCCTCTCACACCTGGAAAAGCCCAACTCCTATGTTAGGATGCTCTTTGTTAACTACAGCTCAGCATTTAACACCATTGTACCTAGCCAGCTGACTAACAAACTCCATGCACTAGGTCTTGATCCCTCCATATGTATTTGGTTATTAGACTTCCTTACTAATCGCCCTCAAACTGTCAGTCTAGGAAAACAGACATCCTCCACCCTTACCCTGAGCACTGGCGTGCCACAGGGCTGTGTATTAAGCCCTCTCCTCTATGCACTTTTCACCCATGACTGCCAGCCTATCCATACCTCAAACATAATTGTTAAGTTTGCAGATGATACGACTGTCATTGGGCTTATATCAGACAATGAGGAAGCTGCATACAGAGAAGAAGTTAGAAACCTGACTGCATGGTGCGACATTAACAACCTGTTATTAAATACAAAGAAGACCAAATAAATTATTCTGGACTTTAGGACCACCAAAAAGACCACTCACCTACCGCTAATGATCAATGCAGAGGCTGTGGAGAGAGTTTCCAGCTTCAAATTTTTGGGAGTCACCATCGCAGAGAACCTGTCCTGGGCTGACAATGCTTTAGCTCTAACTGGCAAAGCACAACAACGCCTCTACTTTCTGAGAAAACTAAGGAGCGCTAACCTCCCACAGAAGCTGCTGGTTAATTTCTACAGATGCACTATAGAAAGCGTTCTGACCAATTGCATGATGGCCTGGTACAACAGCTGCACGAAGGCTACTAGAGAAGCCCTGCAGCGAGTTGTTAAAACAGCAGAAGCCATTATTGGCACTGAACTACCATCACTGGAACTTTTGTATAATACTCACAGCGTAAGAAGGGCCAAAAACCTTATCAAGGACAACACTCACCCTGGAAATGCCTTGTTTGAGCTCCTTCCATCAGGTAAACGTTTTAGATGAATCCGCACACACACAAACAGACTGAAAGACAGCTTTTTCCCATCTACCATAAACTTGATGAACTCTGAATCCTCTCTGAAATAATTAACACTGTGTACAAATTGTTTAAACATCTGTAATACCTGGCATATGTGTATAATTTCTTCTCTTCCTTGTTACTATCACTATGTTCCCTATATGCACCGTGGGGTTGTCATGAAAAGTAATTTCGTTGTGTTACACAATGACAATAAAGTGAATTGAATTGAAGTATTTAAAAAAAATAGATGTAAGCTTTAACAATGGTAGAGAAAGAACCATTGAAAGTTGATAAGGCAGTCAGACATTACCTGATATCACTGAGGAAGAGCAATCTCGCCATGGTGCGCACCAGTCCAGCACAGCCGTCACAATGCAAACAGCTGTTTGCAGTGCGTTACACAGTGAGTTTGGTGTGTCAGTGTGAAGCAGTACTCGAATTACACTCCCTGATTGATGGATACACATGCAAGATGTTTTACAGCACTTTAGGCCTGCAATTTAGCATTCAATGTAATTTCTGCCCATAAAACGCTGTTTTGTGTCAAATCCAGATTTTTCCCCGGGACTTTTGGCATATATCCCACTCCGCGATGCCCCCCTCCAGGTGTTAGACCCCATTGAAACATATTTTCCATCACTTTTGTGGCCAGCATAATTTTTTCTAGTTTTCCAAGTTCGCCTACCCATTGAAGTCTATGGCGGTCCGCGAACGTTCGCGCGAACTGAACTTTTTGCGGAGGTCCGGAGGTTCGGGCCAACTCTATTTGCCACTACACTCCATTATCCAGTCATATTGATGACAAATTTTATTTTTTGTTATTTTATATTTCGTTTTTTTTTGTTGGCTTTTGATACTAAAATTACTGCGTCATGACGACAACCGGCAATCTCACCAGGAGGAAGCAGAGCCCCGGAGGAGAGGAAGAAGAATGGCGTCCAACGTCGGGATTATTCGGAAGGCATGTAGATACGCTCCCGCTGCGCGAATTGCTCTGCATAGAGCCTCTGGCGGCTACCCTGAGCAGAGGTCGGGATTACTGCTCTGAGCTGCAGTTTTATGCCCCGACCCTAGCTCAGGGTTACCACCAAGGAGGTTAATTTGAAGAGCTTTTCACTAAACATTTTATGTAGGTCACTTAAACCTTTAACTATTTATATAAAAAATCTACAAAGCAAGGCAAAACTGAAAACTACTGAAACAAACTGGAAAAAACAAGAGGTGGGGTGGGTGCCTTATTTGTTAGTCGACAGATTGTGTAATCTGGCCTTAAGCTATATTTCACAAGAAGGGTATGAGCCTAGAGAAAGATGTGTTTCATTATCAGGCTCCTACCCTACTTGTCAAATATAGCTAGCAGGCAGAGTACACATTCTGCAGATTAACAAACGACGGACTTGCCCAACCTATTTCCTTCTGATAGGGTAAACATGATGAACCTGTCAGGATTTTTTAGTGTTTCCCTGCCTTTTTTTAATTAAATTTAGGTATTTAATGGTTTAAGTATGAGCAAAAACTAAATAAAAAACATTTTCTGTATTTTCCCACATCATAGGCAAGAGTCTTAAAGAAACACTTCAACCTCTTGAGGACCAGTGGCTTATACCCAGTGGCGACTCCAGGATTTTTTTTGGGGGGGCGGGGGTGCTATGCAGGTTCTGGACCAACTTCTGGGGTAGCTGATAACTCTTCACGCATCACGGCAAAAAAATTGGTGTGGCTATAAACTGTGGCAAAACAAATGGGCGTGGCCATGACCGGGTGAGGGTGGAGCTAACTGTAATTTAAAAGTGCAACGCAAAGACAGTGGGTCCAAGTTTTGGTGACCCTTTTCCCAGAAAATTCATATAATTGTGCAGGTTTTCTCAAGAAAATACATATAATGGGAACAGATTGGCCCAGAAAATACGTTCAATTATGTCGGCAGATTTGCCCAGAAAACACATTCAATCATTTGGCAGATTTGCCCAGAAAACACGTTCAATCATGTGGCAGATTTGCCCAGAAAATATGTTCAATTACCGTATATACTCGCAAGCAAGCCGAATTTTTGACCCCCCAAAAGTGGGCCAAAAGTTGGGGGGTCGGCTTGCTTGCGAGTCATGTGTGGGTGGATAGGTGTTGTCCCTCCCCGCTCCCCCCGCGGCCACCGCTGCTATTACCTTAGGCGGCGCCGCTGCCTCTATCCCCGTCCTCCTCCGGTAACTCATTCACAGCAGCGCGCCCCCCGCTGCTGTGATGACGCAGGAAACCATAGAGAGCGGTTCCCATAGTAACGGCATCGCGCTACAGGAAGCCGCTCTCTATGGTTTCCTCGTCATCACAGCAGCGAGAGGCGCGCTGCTGTGAATGAGTTACTACCGGAGGAGGACGGGGATAGAGGAAGCGGCGCCGCCTAAGGTAATAGCAGCAGCGGCGGCCGCAGGGGGAGCGGGGAGGGACAGCACCTACCCACCCACCCATACTGGGGCACTATGCTAGCTATATGGGGCACTATACTAGCTATAATGGGGCACTATACTAGCTATAATGGGGCACTATACTAGCTATACTGGGGGCACTATACTAGCTATAATGGGGGCACTATACTAGCTATACTGGGGGCACTATACTAGCTATACTGGGGGCACTATACTAGCTATACATGGGGCACTATACTAGCTATAATGGGGCACTATACTAGCTATAATGGGGCACTATACTGAGCACTATACTAGCTAAACTGGGGCACTTCACTAGCTATACTGAGCACTGTACTAGCTATACTGAGCACTATACTAGCTATACTGAGCACTATACTAGCTATACTGAGCACTATACTAGCTATACTGAGCACTATACTAGCTGTACTGGGGCATTTTACTAGCTATACTGAGCACTACCTACCTATACTGAGCACTATACTAGCTAAACTGGGGCACTTCACTAGCTATAATGAGCACTATACTAGCTATACTGAGCACTATACTAGCTATAATGAGCACTATACTAGCTATACTGAGCACTATACTAGCTATACTGGGGCATTTTACTTGCTATACTGAGCACTACCTACCTATACTGGGCACTATACTAGCTATACTGGGACATACTGGGGGGATCACGCGGCCAGCGTTTCCTACCCCCGGCTTACATGAGGGTCAATCATTTTTTCCTGTTTTTTGGGGTAAAAGTGGGGGGGTCGGCTTACATGCGGGTCGGCTTGCTTGCGAGTATATACGGTATGTCGGCAGATTTGCTCAGAAAACACGTTCAATCATTTAGCAGATTTGCCGAGAAAACACGTTCAATCATATAGCAGATTTAAACCAGAAAACATGTTCCATTATGTGGCAGATTTGCCCAGAAAACACGTTCAATCATGTCGGCAGATTTGACCAGAAAACACTTTCATCATGTGGAAGATTTTCCAATAAAACACGTACAATCATGTGGCAGATTTGCCCAGAAAACACTTTAATCATGTGGCAGATTTGACCAGAAAACACTTTAATCATGTGGCAGATTTGACCAGAAAACACTTCAGTCATGTGGCAGATTTGACAAGAAAACGCTTCAATCATGTGGCAGATTTAACCAGAAAACACTTCAATCATGTGGCAGATTTAACCAGAAAACACTTCAATCATGTGGCAGATTTGACCAGAAAATACAACTGTTATGTTAATAAATAAAAAAAAACATTTACTCACCTGCAGAAGAGCTCCGGTCCCAGCCTCCGTCCGGTGCGCATCGCCCTCGATCCTCTGCAGCCACCAGCTAGCAACGTTCCTGACTAGCTGAGCTTGAAACTCCCGCGCTAAGAGCAGGGCTACGGGAAAATGGCACCCAAAGCCCTGCAGTGCAGACTCAAAGTCTCCAGAGCAGGGCTTTGGCGGATGCCATTTTACCGTAGCCCTGCTCTGCTGCTGCCTGAGCTGCGGGCTGCTGCAGCCGGTGAACTGACGTGGTATCTATTAGACGCCGAAAGTCAGTTCACGCTGGGGAGTGCTTTAGGTGTGCTTGGACAATTTTAGGGGGTGCTTCAGCACCCCAAAGCACCCCCCTGGCGCCACCACTTTTTATACCCCCTAGTGACCAGGTGATTTTTTAAAATTCAGCACTTCACAACTTTAATGATTTATTGCTCGGTCATCAAACTTAGCACCCAAATGAATTTTACCTCCTTTTCTTGCCACTAATAGAGCATTTTTTGGTGGGCTCTGATTGCTGCTGTGATTTTGTTCTTATTAATGTAAAAAGATCCCTTTTTAATAAAAAAAACAGTTTTTTATTTACCTCCCCCATAAATTGGCCCTGACTGCGATCCATACACTACATGAAACTAAATACAAAGAGATGGTCATCAACTAGGCAAATACAATGCACAATAAATAATATTATATACACAGGCACAAATGGTAACTAAATCATAGATGAAAACACCAATCCTCCCATCAAAATTACTCAGAGTCCTATATAAACGTCAGCTGACTAAAGATACAAACAACCCGAGTGGATGAACAATGGAAAAGGAGGAAAGAGCTTACCACCAAGATTCCTGTGAAGACAGCCTGGCCAGTGCCCCCGCTAGATCTCACATGTATCGCAGACCCCTCTGCTTCCTCGGAGATAAAAGAATTAAGGTAGGGTAGTCACCTTATATAATCCTTTAGCAGCGTACAGTAACGCTGCATCCGCTCTGTCTATTTCCGGGTGGGCGTGGCCACGCCTCATGATGTCACCGCGCTGTGCGTTCCAACTGACACAGCGGCACCATGACATATTATGTCCCAAGCGCATGATGCGTTCCAAAAGACGCATCAACGCCGTGACACAAAATTAAATATATATAGCGAGCGGAGTATGTTTGCCCATATTACGGGCTGGAAGTATATAAACTAATAGAATAGAATTAGTAATACACATTTAGTAACAAAAAAATGAACCTTGAAAATTGCGCCCATAGAAGAATCTGAAAGCAGTTAGGAAATGCTAGTCAAGTTACGCCACCTATAGATCTTTAACCAAATGTACAGAGTTGAAACCCAGTATGTCTCACATACATGTATATAATCAATTTCAATGCCCCCAAGTGGTCAAACAGTGCATGACAATGAAAATCTCAATAATAAACATCATAATAAAAAACATGATTATACACAAAAAATACAAATAATCTATATATAAAAAATACAATAAGGTAACATTTATGAAAAAGTGCTTCGTGCAGACACGTCCAGTCCCTTGAATGTGTGTCATCTTGAAAATAAAGTGTCCAAGTGCAATCTATAAAATTATACAGCAAGTTAAAGTGAATGGGAACCGCATTTTTTAAAAAATGAAGCAAATACTTACCTAAGAAGAGGGAAGGCTCTGGGTCATATAGAGCTTTCCGTCTCCTCTCTCGGTGCTCTCTATCCTGTGCTCCCCCCCCCCATTTCAATCCCCCGCCGAAAGGGTATTTGGAAGTCTTCGGGAGCCGTGTCCTCCCGAAGACGTGCGGCTCCATACTGCACAGGCGTGAGCGTGCAAGAGAGCGTGCTTGCGCAGGCGCAGTACAGGGCCGCCCTTCTTCAGGAGCACTCGGGCCCCCTGAAGACTTCTGAAGCCTCCTTCGGCCAGTTAAAGCAGTATCTGACTAAATTAGTCAAATACTGCTACCGGGCGAACCAGCACTGGAACGAGGGGACCAGGAGAGGAGCCGGAAGGCTCTATAGGACCCAGAGCCTTCCCTCTCCTTGGGTAAATATCTGTCTCATTTTTTTAAATGCGGTTTCTATTCACTTTAATAATGGGTATAAGTTATAATAATAAATGTGTTTGCATTGGCTGTTATTCTTCCACCCATGTTGCAATACAGGTGACTATGCAAGTCTGCATCGAGTTGCTACTCACTTGCAATCATTGCAGACTATTTGAAAGTGAATCAAGGTGACGTGTGCATAAAATAAACAATATGATAGCCTATGAATGCTGCTCTCGACTGCTACTTCACTTACAGTCCGGATAGGCAAATTCAAAAGTGACGTGTGCATAGATAAGAATATGTAATCCTATATATTTCTTTTATGCTATATGGATGGCTTTCTCTTTGTATTTAGTTTGACACTACACATCCATGGCATTATTGAATTATATTTGGCTCATTTGCTGTATTTTGCTTTCCATACACGACATGATGCATACATAGCAGGGGTGTAACTAGGCCCCGCTGGGCCCCCTTGCAGAATTTCTGAGCGCCCCCCCCCCCTCAGAATTTCTGAGCGCCCCCCCGGGCCGTTTTGTGGGGGCTGGAGGGGACGCAGCATGAGGGGAATTCCATGCAGCAGTTCGGCGGGGAGGGGGGGGCGGTCCCCCCCCCTCCCTCACCTCGGGGCTCTCCCATCTGCGCTTCCCTCCACTTTAAATCTAAGTCCGGGCAGTGTCTGGGCAGCGGCTTGAAGGAGGAAGTGTTTGAAGTCACGTGAGCGCCGAGTGGAACGCATCGTGGGACGGCCGGAGAAGACGTCAGAAGGGTAAGCTTGATTCCCCGGCCCAGCCTGTCGCACAGCACAGCAGTACTGGGTGTCATCCGGATAATTACTATCCGGATCACCCGAAGATGAATTTAAGCCCATGCTTGCCCGCCGCTGCCCAGACACTGCCCGGACTTAGATTTAAAGTGGAGGGGTGCGCAGAGGGGAGAGCCCCGAGGTGAGGGAGGGGGGGACAGCCTCCCCCCTCCCCGCCGAATTCCTGCATGGCTTTCCCCTCATGCTGCATCCCCTCCAACCCCCACAAAACGGCCCCGAGCGGGCCCCAGGGGGGGAGCCGGGCACCCCCGCGGGTGCAGGGGCTGTAGGCCCTATTGTTATGCCAGTGATACATAGGCATCAGCCTATTATATGAATTAAATTGTAAGCCACTCCAGGGGACAATTAAGTGACAGGGCTTTCCTCTGTACAGCGCTATGTTAGATCACAGCATTGTACGCATGTTAATTGTTTTTTTTCTTTGTTTCAGCCTGGCAGCTCCGACCATTTCTGGCCCTGAAATGTTGGTGTATCTATCACTGGTTAATAAATGGGCGGATAAGGGTTTAACTGGTTTCTAGTGTGGCAGGCTGGCAGCTACATATTATTCATTTAACCTTTTACATATTGGTCATTTACTGTCAACCAATATTAATCATTCAATATGTATAACTAATATTTTATATTAGGGGTTGGTACGGATCATTACATTGGAAACACAGGAAAGGTCATTATAAACATTACTTTTTTTTATAAGTTAATCTGTATTGGAGCAGCAAAGGGCTCCGCCCGAAACGTTGTGTGTGTTACCTTGCTGCTCCAATCCAGCTTATTGCTGCACACAGCCCCTGGGTGACATGTCCTATGTAACTTATTGTAAAGTGGTCAACAGGAGTGGAGTACCTATGGACATTGGTCACCGGCTGGCCAGAAAAGTACCGGTTTCTTCCCAAGACTGGAAGCATTAGTTTGCCCTTGCTTTTTTATGAGTGAAAGGAATCTAAGTTTAAATCAGTGACAGACACAATGCCTCGCCCAGTGTATCCAATGGTAATCTGCAATTGGTGTCCTGAGTTCTCTACCCTTCATTTTCCTGCACATTCTCCTGTTTTCATGTGACTCTGAGAGCTGCCATGTTGAAGGAGGAGTTAGGGGAAGCCACCTCCCCTCCCCTTCTCTCCGCCCTTAGCCAGCATCCCTTCTCTACTCTTGTACTTTCTCCCCCTCTGAGGTCACTGTCCCCTCTCCTCACAAGTCTTAGCTGATGTCTGAACCATCCCTGCTATGACACACTGTGATTCATTGCAAGCAGTCTCCTGGGTAGGAGGTCCAATCCCTGCTTTTGAAAGCTTTCTTCTAGCTTTTTGACTGCAGGTCCCATAAAGACCATACAAAAAGCACTGATAACAGTATTGTGAGCTATTCTTATCTGATGGCAGCAGAATCAGGCAGTCTCATGATGGCCAGTTCCCGCTAGATTTCACTTCTGTGGTGTACTTATAACACAAAACTACATTTCTCAGAATGCTTTTTTTGCAGTCTAGAGATTCATTCATTCAGCACATGTGACACAAAATGGCAGCCAGGACTGAATCCTTCAATTAGTAAAAAATTGGATTTTTAAATGAGACATTTAAAATAAATGAGACTATTTTTCTCCCTAGGGTCTTGCAAAGGACTAGGTGACATGACCTGCGCATGGAGGAAAAAAGTTTTAACCATTTATATAGGAAAGGGTTCTTTACAGTAAGAGTGATTGAAATGTGTAATGTGTTACCACAGGAAGTAGCTATGGCAAATTCTATATCTGCATTTAAGGGGAACTTAGATGCTTTCCTTGCATTAAAAGACATCCATGGCTATAATTACTTGGTAATTCCCAGTGGTGTTGTTCCAGGGATTTTATCTGAGCTCCATTTGGAGTCGGGAAGGATTTTTTTTCCCTTTTGGGACTAATTGGATCATGCCTTGAAGGGGTTTTTCGCCTTCTTCTGGATCAACTGAAATATGTGGGAGTCTACGCTAGTGTTGTACTTTATTTTCTGGTTGAACTTGATGGATGGATGTCTTTTTTCAACCTAAACAACTGTGCAACTACTATATCATTAGTTTGCTTTTTCAATGTGTGTTGAGATGCTTTGATGTTTAAAAAACACTGCTTAGTGCCTTTTATGTTTACACTTTTAGGTATTACTTATTTTCAGATCTTGCTTTTTTTTAGGTCAACACTTTTCAGGGTGTTGTGTGCACAGATGGAAATCACACCTACGCCTTGTTAAATTACAAAGACATCCAGTGGCCGAGCCTTGGAGGGAATAATTTAATACCTGTTGGACCTCTGGCATTGGTAAGTCTGGGATTCACTTTTTTGGGGTTACTTGATGCTGAAAAGAAACTTTTTCGAATTAGATTGCATGTTTCTAGAAAACTGAGAAGATCTGTATTTACTACTGTGTTACAATCTCTTGATCATTACCAGGTTGATCCAAAGATGTGAAGAAAGGCATCCCTTTAGGGCTTGTTCACACTGAGGGCGTTTTCAGCATTTTTAAAATCGGCCACAAAATGCTTGTGCAATGATGCTCTATGAGAAGGTTCATAGCACGTATCGTTCGCTTTGTGCTCCACAAAGCGGTGCCTGTACCATTTCTGGAGTGATTTTGCTCTAATGGAAGGTATAGGAAGAGCGCTAAATGCTCACAAAATTGGTTTGTGCGGCGATTGCGTTCGGGATTTAACCTCCTTGGGACTGCCGAACGCTGATGGGCGTGGCTATGGCGGCAGCCCCAGAACTGCCTAACGCCGTTCGGCGTCAAGTCCTGGGTTAGGGTTAGGTTGCGCGCGCATCTCCTGCTTGGGGGTGGAGCTCCACCTCGCCTTCAGATCGCCGCTCGGGAAACTGTTAGACAGCGAAACCGCTGTCTTTTCACTAAGTACAGTGCTGCGACCTACAGCAGCGCCGTACTGGGGACAGCCGTGTGACACGGCTGTCCCCCTGGGGGACAAGAGAGCGGTCGGCTCTCAAATGCAGAAGCCTATGACAGCCGATCGCCAGGATTGGCCGGCTGGGGGGGAGGGAGGGGTTTAAAAAAAAATAATAACATAAATAGTAAAAAATTATAAAAAAAAAACAACATAAATATTTATTAAAATAAATAAACACAGTGGGGGCGATCAGACCCCACTAACAGAGAGCTCTGTTGGTGGGGAGAAAAGGGGGATTGGTCACTTCTGTGCTGTATTGTGCGGCCCTGCAGCTTGGCCTTAAAGCTGCAGTGGCCAATTAGCAGAAAAAAGGGCTGTTTTTTGGGGGGGTTTACCACTGCAGTCCTCAAGTGGTTAAAGAATAAATACATTGTATTTATTCTTTTCTGGGTCAAAGAGTTCACTTCTTGACTGACACCAGGAAGTAAATAAAAAAGGAAACGCTATGCACAAAATCGTAGACTGCAGTGGAGCGCCGGGAGGGAAAAAAAACGTGCAACAAGAATCGAAAATCGCTGTCGTCGGGGATTTAGTTTTTAGATGTGAACAGAGCCTTACACCTGGAGAAGAATGATGGTTTTTCTATGTACAAACCTAAAGGTGGCCACACATCATACAATGTTTTAAGTATCTGTTCAATTCAAGAATTGCAATACATTTTTTTGACTGATTGTAACATTTCAAAAATATGACCAATGTACCACACACCTATGTTCAATTTTTCCCCAATTATGACAAAAATGATTGGAAACTCTGAGAAAATTGCTAGGGTGTATATATTCATAAATTGACAATCTAACACACATCACACAATCTTTAGAAAAATTGAAGAAAAATTTCCAGCATTCCGGATCGATAAAAATCATAAAAAAACGG
Source organism: Hyperolius riggenbachi (assembly GCF_040937935.1). Lineage (NCBI taxonomy): Eukaryota > Metazoa > Chordata > Amphibia > Anura > Hyperoliidae > Hyperolius > Hyperolius riggenbachi. Next base: position 376,572,232 of record NC_090651.1, read on the forward strand.
GAAATCCGATTGGATTTTTCAGTTGAATGAAAAGATAGCTTTCATTTTTTCGGGAGATCCGATCATATTTATCGAATTGCCGTAAAATTGGATCTTTTTATTGTATCGTGTGTGGCCACCTTAAAGCTGATGCCTTGGGACGGGGAAATTTCGCTTTCACACCTAATGATACAGGCAGACAGATGGGAAGTTAGCCAGTTGCAACTGTCGAGTGAAATCTGAACTTCCAGTTACGGCTGGTGCACACCAAGAGCACTTATGAGCGTGTTTCAAATTACCAACGCTTTAAAAAGTACTTAGCTTTTGAGGGTGTTCCCACAGAAGCATTAATATTTTTTTTTTAATCACTTGGAAAATGTGCTGCATGTAGCATTTTTTGGAGCGATTCAGCTGGAATCAATGTGCAAAAATGCTCATTCATTCAAAAACTGCTCTGAAAATCACTTTACAAAATCATAATCGCAAATCGGTTTTTCTGATAGACAGTCAGAGACATTGTAATCGTCAAACAGCAGAGGCGCCAAAAAGTATAAAAGAATTATTTTAAAAACGTTTAAAAAAGGGAGGGATGTGGGTGGATTCACCTCCCCTAAGCAGAGACCAGCCAATGAGCCGTTGATAAACAACTGTATTATTTATTGGGGATTCTCCAGGTAATGCAACGCGTTTCGCGGGCAAAGCTACCGCTTCATCAGGCAATCAAAACGGAGAAAAACTGGGGAAAAGGACAAGGGGACAAAACAAACAAGGGGACTAAGCCAGAGGACACTCCACAGTATAGACATAATACATCCTACTAATATAATAAATGGGAAAGTTCGGATGTTTGGATGTTTGGATGTTTGGATGTTTGTTACTCGATCACGCAAAAATGGCTGAACGGATTTGAATGAAATTTGGCACACACATAGTACATTACCTGGAATAAAGTATAGGATACTTGTTATTCCCATAACCAAAAAGGGGGCGGAGACAAGTACAAATTTCACTGGAAAATGTAAACTGCAGCCATTCTTACACTGTTAATGGCAGGGTTCTCAAACTTTGCACAGTTGGTCATTGGGTGACTGAGATTAATATTCAGAAAGGTGGGCGGAGTCTATAAAAGCCAATCAAAATTAACCTATTGATTTTCAAGAGGAATATTTACATTGCTGCCATTCTTGCACTGTTAATGGCACAAGCCTCAAACCTGGTACAGATGGTCATTGGGTGACTAGGGTTCAATTTCAGAAAGGGGGTGGAGCCACAAATAGCCAATTAATTTTTTTTCATTTCAATGCAAATTATTGATGCCAAACACCGCAAAGATCACAAACTTGGTAATTGAGTAATCGTGTGTTAGGGTTAGAAAAGTGGGCACAGCCAACACCAGCCAAATGCATAAATGGGTAACTCCGGGTCATAAGTGGGTGGAGACAAATACAAATTTTACTGGGAAAATGTAAACAGCAGCCATTCTTACACTGTTACTGGCAGGGTACTCAAACTTTGCACAGTTGGTTACTGGGTGACTGGAATGAATATTCAGAAAAGTGGGTGGAGTCTATAAAAGCCAATCAAAATTAACCTATTGATTTTCAAGGGGAATATTTACATTGCTGCCATTCTTGGACTGTTAATGGCACAAGCCTCAAACCTGGTACAGTTGATCATTGGGTGACTAGGGTTCAATTTCAGAAAGGGGGTGAGGCCACAAACAGCCAATTAGATTTGTTATATTCCAATGCAAATTATTGATGCCAAACACCGCAAAGCTCACAAACTTGGTAATTAAGTAATTGATTAATTTAGCATTAGGGTTAGAAAAACAGGCACAGCCAACACCAGCCAAATACATAAGTGGGCAACGCCGGGTCATAAGTGGGCGGAGACAAATACAAATTTTACTGCGAAAATGTAAACAGCAGCCATTCTTACACTGTTAATTGTAGGGATCTCAAACTTTGCACAGTTGGTTACTGGGTGACTGGGGTTAATATTCAGGAAAGTGGGTGGAGCCTACAATAGGCAATCAAAAATAACCTATTGATTTTTCAGGGGAATATTTCATTGCTGCCATTCTTGCACTGTTAATGGCACAAGCCTTAAACCTGGTACAGCTGATCATTGGGTGACTGGGGTTTAAATTTATAAAAGGGGGTGGAGCCACAAACAGCCAATATGAGTTGTTTCATTTTAATGCAGGTTATTGATGCCAAAGACCGCAAAGCTACCAAACTTGGTCATTGAGTAATTGATTAATTGTGTGTTAGGGTTAGGAAAAGTGGGCGCAGCCAGCACCTGCAAAATACATAATCGGGCAATGCCGGGTCATCAGTAGGCGGAGACAAATGCAAATTTCACTGAGAAAATGTAAACTGCAGCTATTCTTACACTTTTAATGGTAGGGTTCTCAAACTTTGCACAATTGGTCACTGGGTGACTGGAATTAATATTCAGAGAAGTGGGTGGAGCCTACAAAAGCCAATCAAAATTCACCTATTGATTTTGAAGTGGGAATATGTAATTGCTACCATTCTTGCACTGTTAATGGCACAACAGTTGGTCATTGGGTGACTGGGGTTAAATTCAGACAAAGGGGTGGAGCCACAAACAGCCAATCAGATTTGTGTAATCTCAATGCAAATTGTTTATGCCAAAAAACGCAAAGCTCACAAACTTGGTTATTGAGTAATTGTGTGTTAGGGTTAGAAATAGTAGGCGGAGCCAACACCAGCCAAATACATACCTGAACAATGTTAGGAAATAAGTGGGTGGAGAAAAATACAAATTTCATTGCGCAAATGTAAACTGCAGCCATTCTTACACTGTTAATGGTAGGGTTCTCAAACTTTGCACAGTTGGTCACTGGGTGACTGGGATTAATATTCAGAAAAGTGGGTGGAGCCTATAAAAGCCAATCAAAATCCACCTATTGATTTTTAAGGGGAATATTTAATTGCTGCCATTCTTGCACTGTTAATCACCTGTACCTGGTACAGTTGGCCATTGGGTGATTGGGGTTCAAATTCATAAAAGGGGTGGAGCCACATCCAATCAGATTAATTTTATTTCATTGAAAATTATTGATGCCAAAGACCACAAAGCTCACATACTTGGTCATTAAGTAATTGTGTGTTAGGGTTAGGAAAAGTGGGCAGAGCCAACACTAGCCAAATACATACCCGTGCAACGCCGGGCGTCCAGCTAGTGTTATATAATTTCAAATTTACATATTGGGCATGATTAAAAAATTTTTTGCTGCATCAATCATAAAAACAATAAATAAATAAAGTGCCAATGCGTCCGTCACAATAATAATAATAATAAACGGCTTGATAGACAGAAAGACAGAGAAAATCTGACATAATTGAAAGTTTTTTTGCTGCATAAATCATAAAATACCATAAATCAATAAAGTGCCAATGCGTCCGTGTATATAATAATAATAATAATAATAATAAACGGCTTGATAGACAGTCTATGTAATGTGCAACATAGGAGGGAGAAATTCTGATTCGCAACTGATGTCTATATGCATATATATACTAAAAATGGGGCTTTCCGTAAAAATGTGTGACAGTAAAAAACTTTTCATAGACATGTGTGGCTTAAAAAAGAAAGAAAAGCAGTGTCTTAAGTGGGTTACCATGGAAACGGCCGCTCGATCAAGCGGCCTTTCCATGTCAGTTCACGGAGGATGTCTCTTTTAACAGCCGGAGAGCCGCCGATCGTGGCTCGCCGGCAAAATGTAAACACGCGGGGAAGAAATCCCAGCTGTTTACATCATACAGCGCTGCTGCCTCTTATTGGCCGGGGATCGCCGGCATCTGATAGGCGGAAGCCTATCCTTCAATGCGCAGGACGGAACTCCGTCCTGCGCATTACGGAGAGAGGGAGGGAGGAAGGTAAGGAGGCAGAGGGAGGAAATGGCTGCGGAGGGGGCTTTGAGGTGCCCCCCCCCCCCGCAAAACGCAGATGGCTGGCGGCGATCAGACCCCCCCGGCAGGACATCCCCCTAGTGGGGAAAAAGGGGGGGAAGTCTGGTTGCCCTGGCTTCGAAGCGATCTGTGCAGTGGGCTGGAGAGCCCACGCAGCACAGATCGGACCAGCATAGGCTGGTCTTTAAGTGGTTACATGGAGAACCCTCTGATTTCTAATCATGAAAATAAAAAAAAATGTGATATAATTCAGATTTACAGGTTACTTAACCACCCTGGCGTTCTATTAAGATCGCCAGGGCGGCTGCGGTAGGGTTTTTTTTAAATAAAAAAAAAACTATTTCATGCAGCCAACTGAAAGTTGGCTGCATGAAAGCCCACTAGATGGCGCTCCGGAGGCGTTCTTCCGATCGCCTCTGGCAGCCAGAGGTAACACGGAAGGCCGCAATGAGCAGCCTTCCGTGTTTGGCTTCTCCTGTCGCCATGGCGACGAGCGGAGTGACGTCATGGACGTCAGCCGACGTCCTGACGTCAGCCGCCTCCGATCCAGCCCTTAGCGCTGGCCGGAACTATTTGTTCCGGCTGCGCAGGGCTCAGGCGGCTGGGGGGACCCTCTTTCGCCGCTGCTCGCGGCGGATCGCCGCAGAGCGGCGGCGATCGGGCAGCACACGCGGCTGGCAAAGTGCCGGCTGCGTGTGCTGCACTTTATTTGATGGAAATCGGCCCAGCAGGGCCTGAGCGGCAGCCATCGGCGGTGATGGACGAGCTGAGCTCGTCCATACCGCTAAGATGGTTAATGGATTAGTAATTTTATAAAACTATTTTAACTAATATCACCCTGTTAAAAAAAATCCCAGTTAGGCTATGTTCACATTATAAATTGCCAGCGCTATTGCAAGCGCTGAGCAATTTATGGCAATTTTTTTTTTATCGCTTCTCCCTGCGCTTTTCTAAGCGCTTTTGCAGAGAGATGATTTTTTTCAGTTCCTGACGTCTTTTACCCGGAAGTGAATAAATACAATGTATTTATTCATAGAAGCGTTCAGGCAATCGCTATACAAATCGTTTTTCAAGCGCTTAGCGATTTCCCTATACCTTTCACTGACCCAAAGTGCTCCGAAAATGGTACAGGCAGCACTTTTGAAAGCGGATTGCAAGCGAACTGCTCAATTGTGAATACCCTCATAGGGAATCATTGCACAAGCGCTTTTAGACAGATTTCTAAAATCGGCAGCGCTTAAAAAAATGCAAACGCTCATAGTGTGAACAAGCCCTTAATCTGCACGTGTTTTATTGTGTGCCTCTCTATTAGGCTGGAATAAACAGTGGCTACAACACCGGGTACTATACCATCCCCGGCTCCCTCTCACTAGACATTGTCAATATATCGTCCACAAGTAACGTCAATGTGCCCGGACGATGGGTGTTCAGAGTGGACCGGCTCCACCCTGAGGATGTCTCTGGAATATTGGGTAAGAAGGAAATTATATTGTCTCATTTTCAGAGAGTTACATTTCTAAATAAAATGACTTCATTATCTATCAGCAATTTGCCTGCTTCTTTTGCTGGTTTATAGGGATCAGCTTGCAAAAGTGTAAATGTTTGCCACCTGAGTCACAACAGAAACAATGCATTTAGATGCGGGCTGCAGCAGAGGGAATTCACTCATTCTGGGTGCTGCCTCTCCCCACAGCACTCCACGCCATCTACATCCTCCCGATACTTCCTTATTATGACTGTAAAGGAGGTAGTATCAGAAGGATGTAGAGAGGCATGGAGCACTGCGACCAGAGGCCAGAGACTGAGGTGAGTGCACTTGTTCTGATAAAGGGGACCCTCAGATGCCCCACAACAATAGCCAGCTTGATTTGTTGACTCATGCATTGGAGAATTAAAACTTCAATAGTAAAGTGAGTTCTTAAATTAGGCAATGGGAGTATTGCTTAATCCAATTGTATGTAACACCCTGCTAGTCGGTAAAAAACTCCCTTAGGCAATATAATCGCCCAGCGAGTTCTTTTCACCCTATCCTATTACATTTTCCATGCTGCCGGGAAGCGATGCTTCCCATCAGATATGAGCGGTAGCTTAGACCTGCAAAGAGCAATGAAAGTGGTCCAGACAGAAGACCAATGGAGAGCCCTGGGGGCTTCAGAGAGGCTTTGCCGGGGCGCCGAGAGACAGTAATTACACGGAGAGGTACTGTAATTACAGCATCTCCACTTGCGGCAAGAGGTGGCCGATGTCTGGCGGAGGCTGGTAAATTGATCAGGGGTGACTGGCGCAGGTGCAGGGGGTTTCTGCAATGTGTGGCAGCCTGATGGGGAGTACTGGGGGGTCTCCTTATTAAAGGATTATAATAATTATTATTATAAGCGCAAATGTGAAAATTTACGTGAAATTTCACGAAATCGTAATTAGATTATGATCATCACTGGTTATAACACTACAAACTACCCACTTAACTTCTGTATTAGTGATGCTTTTAATTGTTATAGATAGTGGTAACACTACTACTTATTAACCACTTTGTCCTCCTTGACGTATAAAAACGTCAAGGAGGACAGGCGCGCTCCCGCGCGCTACCGCGGCCGATCGCGCGCGTGCACGCGCACTCCCGGCTGCGGAGTCGGTAGCCACGGAATCAATTTATCGGGCTATGGAGCCCGATCATTGATTCCTCTCCCCCGCTGAAAAAGCGACAGCTTCTCTCGAAAGCTTCGCTCTTTCTGAAGCTGTGTCCCTCTAAGCGTACATTGTACGCTTAGAGTGACGTCATGTAAAAAAAATCGAGATTGCCATCTTGTGGCCAAAAAGTAAAACTACAAGTAAATTCCCAAAAACATTACAATACACCAATATTTCCCCAAATAAAACACTTTTATATCCCACCCTCCCAAAAATGCCCACATAAAATGTTTAATAAAAAAAAAACAAAAAAAACATTACTATAAAAAAACAAAACATAAATATTTACCTAAGGGTCTAAACTTTTTAAATATCTATGTAAAGATGAAATATTTCTCTCTATTTTTTTTTTATAAGCTTGTAAATAGTGATGTATGCAAAACGGAAAAAATGCTCTTTTATTTCCAAATAAAATATTGTCGCGATACATTGTGATAGGGACATAATTTAAACGGTGAAATAACCGTGACAAATGGGCAATAACAATACGTGGGTTTTAATTATGGAGGCATGTATTATTTTAAAACTATAATGGCCGAAAACTGACAAATAATGAATTTTTTCATTTTTTTTCTTATTCTTCCTGTAAAAATGCATTTACAGTAAAGTGGCTCTTAGCAAAATGTACCCCCCAAAGAAAGCCTAATTGGTGGCGGAAAAAACAAGATATAGATCAGTTCATTGTGATAAGTAGTGATAAAGTTATAGGCTAATGAATGGGAGGTGAACATTGCTCGGATGCATTAGCTGAAAACGACTGAGATGTTAAGTGGTTAAAGGAGACCCCCGGATGCAGTGGTGGAAGATGATTTGGTGGTGCACGCCAATTTCTGGGGAGCAAGGCTGTGGTACTGAAGGACAGAACCACAACGTAAAACCTCGTTCTCCATCACCCGTAACATGGGAGTAATGCTCCCTAATGATCGTCCATTGCGCAAAAGAAATGGGTAATAGGATTTGGAAGTAATTCTCATGTAATGGTAAGGTGATAAGTAGCTCGCATCTGAAAAATACTTTTCACCTTTAACCACTTGAGGACCACAGTGGTTAATTGGCCACTGCAGCTTTTAGGCCAGGCTGCAGGGCCGCACAACACAGCACACAAGTGATCCCCCCCCCTTTTCTCCCCACCAGCAGAGCTCTCTGTTGGTGGGGTCTGATCGTCCCCCAGTTTTGTTTTGTTTGTTTTTTGTAAATATGTATTGTCATTATTTTTATTAAATAAATCTAATTTTTATATTTTTATTTTTTCCCACTATCCCGCCCACCCCCCGCCAGCCAATCACGGTCATCAGCTGTCATAGGCTTCTGCCTATGAGAGCCGATCGCTCTCTTGTCACACGTGTCACAAGGCTGTTCCTAGTACAGCGCTGCTGCTGATCGCAGCTCTGTACTGTGTAAATAAACAGCGATCATGCTGTCGGAGACTGAAGACCAGGTGGAGCTCCGCCCCCGAGAAGGAGATGCGCGCACAGCCTGCCGCATCTCCTTCAGTAGCCGACTCCAGACCTGACGCCAATTGGCCTTAGGCGGTCCCGGGGCTGCCGCTGCGGCCACGCCCAGTGGCGTTGGGCGGTCTTAGAGTAGTTAATATGATATGGCCTACAGTGTGCTAACCACCTTTGGACTTTGGATTTTTGCTATATTGATTGAGAAAGTTATAACAATACGAACTTGACTTGACTTCTGTATTAGTGATGCTTTTAATTCTTACAGACAGTGGTAACACTACTCATGTAAAAACTATAAAGATAATCTAATAAACTAAAAGGAAAGCAAAATAATGCTACAATGTATTCATTAATCTCTATACATTTTGCAGATAATGCTACTGATGTGCCTGTGGAGGCTACAGATATTCCGATCACCATCAATGACGTATTACCCATCTTCTCTCAGCAACCTCAGCCAATATTTGAAACTGGTATAAGCATTTATTACAAAAATAACTTAAAGCGAAATATAACCCTGCATTTCTTCTTTGCTCTAAACAATTATTTTCAGCATATTATATACAACCAGCATTTTTTTTTTACTAGACCAGCATTCGAAGGGTTACACACAGAGCTTGAAAGTTCAGTGCAGAGAAATCTGGAGGCATCTGAAGTTGTAGATGATGTTATTTTGTGTTTACTTAAATGTATCAAGTGAGGAATGTGACATATTCTTTGACTGTGGAGAAGCTGCAGGAGACAGAGAGACACTGAAAGCATTTCTGCCTTCAATACATACAGTAATGAATAAAACCAGTTATTAATAAAGTGCAAAGTCAGCTAACAAAGCAAAAACATGTACTTTTGGGAACCTATAATTTCTAAATGAAAAATACTTATGCACAAGAGCAAATATGATAACCGTATGGCGTATAATAAGTAGGAAAACATGTTTTTATTAAATATTATGTCCGGGTTTTATACTGCTTTAAAGCAGAAATTTTTAAAAGACATCGTCACAAATTATGTAAAAAATATAGCAGACCATATAGACAGAAATTAATAGTTATGAAGAAAGGTGTAATTAGATTTAAAAAAAAATTAGGTTTAATTAAATTTCATTACAAAGTCAATGAATGGTAACACTGACTTCTGACGGAGTGTCGGCTAAATCAAGTGAAAGGGGAGCTTGAAATAACTCCCCCCCCCCTCACACACACACATAATAATTTAACTGTGTGCTGACCAGAAAGCTGTTATGGGGTAATGGCCATTTTCAAAATGGAGGACGGAAAATTCCCTTGATCACAGTGAACAAATAGGACGCAGGACAGGAGAAAGACACTGAGGAGTAGACTACATGGAAGGTAAGTATGACTTGTGTATGCTTATTTTGACTTTTTTTCTGTTCAGGTTTTCTTTAAAGAAAACCTGAACTGAAAATTAAAAGTGAAAATAAACATACACAAGTCATACTTACCTTCCATGTAGTCTACTCCTCAGTGTCTTTCTCCTGTCCCGCGTCCTGTTTGTTCACTGTGATCAAGGGAATTTTCCGTCCTCCATTTTGAAAATGGCCATTACCCATAACAGCTTTCTGGTCAGCACACAGTTAAACTGTAACATCGCCCACTTGAGCCATAGGGAAACATGGACATTACCGGGTACATCAGTTGTCCACTCAGCTATAACTGACAGCAACTGATATATTTCAGATCTGACAAAATGTTGTCAGAACTGGAAGGGATCATTGTCAGAAGAAAATGGTGAGCTTCTGAGAGGAACTGATGGCAAGGTAACTATGTAATGTTCATTTGAAGTTACCTCATGTGTTTATTTTAAATAATTTTACTCATTACAGGTTCCCTTTAAGGAAAGAATGTACTGTAAGTCCATATGCAGAACTTTGGAGTCTCTATATAGCTGCTTAGTTAGCTAACTGATACTTTTAAGAAGAGCAATACTTAATGTAACTTAACCACTTCACCACTGAGGGGTTTTACCCCCTGAGCACCAGAGCAATTTTCACCTTTCAGCGCTCCTTCCATTCATTCATCTATAACTTTATCATTACTTATCGCAATGAAATGAACTATATCTTGTTTTTTCCGCCACCAATTAGGCTTTCTTTAGGTGGGACATTATGCCAAGAATTATTTTTTTCTAAATGTGTTTTAATGGGAAAATAGGAAAAATGTGGGGAAAAAAATAATTATTTTTCAGTTTTCGGCCATTATAGTTTTTAAATAATGCATGCTACTGTAATTAAAACCCATGAAACGTATTTGCCCTTTTGTCCCGGTTATAAAACCATTTAAATTATGTCCCTATCACAATGTTTGGCGCCAATATTTTATTTGGAAATAAAGGTGCATTTTTTTCAGTTTTGCGTCCATCCCTAATTACAAGCCCATAGTTTATAAAGTAACAGTGTTATACCCTCTTGACATAAATATTTAAAAAGTTCAGTCCCTAAGGTAACTATTTATGTATTTTTTTTAATTGTAAATTTTTTAATTTTTTTTTAATTACAAAAAAAAAATAAAAATAGGGAGTGTGGGAGGTAATGAGTTAATTTTATGTGTAAAAGTCATTTATTTGTATGTGAAAAATGTGTAGGGTGTAGTTTACTATTTGGCCACAAGATGGCCACAGTAACTTTTTGTTTTAATGCAACCTCCAAGCTTCCTTCCGGAAGCTTGGAGGAAGTATAAGGAGGCTGGACACGTGAGTTTTTTCTCACAATGATCGCGCTGCCCATAGGAGAGCAGCTGATCATTGCGGGGCTTAGATCAACGAACGGGAATGGATTTTCCCGTTCATTGATCTCTGGGTGAGCGGGCGGCGGTGTGTTTACTAGCGGCGGGCGGCGTGTTTACGAGCGGGAGCGCGGGCAGCGTCGGGAACGCGGAAAGTACGTGTTTCTCCGTCCCTGGTTTTTAAAGGATGGAAAAAGGGGCGGAGAAATACGTACGCGCGGGGGTAAAGTGGTTAAAGATTAAAATTGCTCATATTTTACAATATTTATTTATAAATTACTAGTCTAAAAAAAGAGCTCTAGGTAGTGAAATGACCAAATGACCGCTGCCAGTCAGTGCGCGTGTGTGATCGCCGCCACCACGCGCGCACCCCCCCCCCCTTCCAGCGCGTGCTACACAAGGCTGCCCCGCTCCCTGGCCTGACCTCCTATCCCAGCGGCTGTCTGTAGTGCGCACATGCGCAGTGCAAAAAAGCCATGGACGGACAGACAGGGAAAGTGGATGACGCAGGAGGGACAGTTAGGTTTTATTGTATAGGATTTAGTCAGTGTTTGCTTATTTTAAAATCATGATTCACCCTGTTTTACATTCTTCAATCTATCACAGGTGATGACATCTTAGATGCTGGCCAGTTACATCCCTGCAAAATGTTTGTTGTATGTTCTAAATTATGCAAAAAGCAACCCCCGGGCCCACATATGCAATTCACCTTTTCACCTGAGTTTTCTCCTAGGAGATAATCTTTCATCTTCGATTTAAAATAACGTTCCAGCACTTTTTAACTGAAAAAATACCAAAAAGTAGGTGAAAAGGGACTATCAAAATTATTTAGAGCATGTTCTTGCTTTCTGGTAGCTTATTATAATAATAATAATAATAATCAGAACATTTGTATAACACTTTTCTCCTGTCGGACTCAAAGCGCTCAAGAGCTGCAGCCACTGGGACGCGCTCAGGAGGCCACCCTGCAGTGTTAGGGAGTCTTGCCTTGAACTCCTTACTGAATAGGTACTGACCCTTGCCAGGATTCAAACACTGGTCTCCCATGTCAAAGGCGGTGCTCTTAACCAGTACTCTATCCAGCTTAAAGAGACTCTGTAACAACAAAAACCTCCCCTGGGGGGTACTCACCTCAGGTGGGGGAAGCCTCCGGATCCTAATGAGGCTTCCCCCGTCCTCCTCGGTCCCACGGGGGTCTCGCTGCAGCCCTCCGAACAGCCGGCAACAGAGCCGACTGTAGCTTCAATATTTACCTTTGCTGGCTCCAGCGGGGGCGCTGTGGTGACTTTCGGCACGGAAATAGACGGAAATACCCGATCTCCGTCGGGTCCGCTCTACTGCGCAGGCGCCGGAAACTTGCGCCTGCGCAGTAGAGCAGACCCGACGGCGATCGGGTATTTCCGCCTACTTCGGAGCCGACAGCCGTCAGAGCGCCTGCGCAGGAGCCAGGAGGGTAAATATTGCGTCACGGCTGTACGGAGGGCTACAGCGAGACCCCCGAGGGACGCAGGATGGCGTGGGAAGCCTCATTAGGATCCTGAGGCTTCCCCCACCCGAGGTGAGTACCCCCCAGGGGCCGTTTTGTCGTTACAGTTCCTCTTTAAAAGGCATGTTATTGACAAGCTTAAAAATGTCACCTAGAAGAAAACGCAGGAGATAAAGTTAATTGCATATGGGCCCTGGTCTCCCAGAGTGCACTGGGAGGAGATGGCTGCCATAACTAAATAGCCTAGGCTAAAAATTACTGGTAGGACAGAGCTAAATACCAATATATAGGAAGTGTTACTGATAATTATTGTAATATTGGGTAAAATGACTAAAATTGGGTAAAATGACTAAAATTGGGTAAAATGACGATGCGCAAATGACTTAGGCAAAAATTTGCAAACAACCCTTGTGAAGACTCACTGATCATTCTTTTTTGAGTCAACCGGTAAATGGCATCATCTTAAAATTAGCTTAAAATAACATTCTACTGTATTGTGTTCTTGTTAAAAGCAACTTAACCCCTTATCCACTATGCACGTTTGGGTTGTCAGGAAATTGGAAGCAGAGAAAAAGGAGAAACTAGAGTACCACCATGAGCAATAACGTGGCTCTTAGTCATGGCCTTATTTCAGGCAAGGCCACATAGGCCATGGCCTAGGGCACCAGGAAAGCAAAGGGCGGGCTGTGGGCAGGATGGTGGCAGTAGCAGTTAGCCTGCCGAACATTTGTCCTGCTACACAGAGTTTGCACATAGCGATAGGTGGCTACCAACAGCCAAATCTGGCACTCTGTGGATGAAAAGGCATCGAACGGGCACTTACAGTGATCTCTGAGCTGCCAATCACTCAACGAATGTGCCACTCACCATGGAGCTTACAATCTAATCCCTGCCATTATGTTATTTACAGTCTTCAGATGAGCTTATAATGTAGTCCCTGCCATCATGTCACTAGCTGTCCTCAGAGGAGCTTATAATGTAGTTCCTGCCATCACTTCACTAACTGTCCTCAGAGGAACTTATAATATAGTCCCTGCCATCACTTCACTAACTGTCCTCAGAGGAATGTATAATATAGTCCCTGCCATCACTTCACTAACTGTCCTCAGAGGAACTTATAATTTAGTCCCTGCCATCACTTCACTAACTGTCCTCAGATGAACTTATAATGTAATCCCTGCCATCACTTCACTAATTGTCTTCAGAGAAGTTTATAATGTAATCCCTGCCATCATGTCACTGACTGTCCTCAGAGGAGCTTATAATGTAGTCCCTGCCATCACTTCACTAATTGTCCTCAGAGGAGCTTATAATGTAGTTCCTACCATCACTTCACTAGCTGTCCTCAGAGGAGCTTATAATGTAATCCCTGCCATCTTGTCACTGACTGTCCTCAGAGGAGCTTATAATGTAGTCCCTGCTATCACTTCACTAATTGTCCTCAGAGGAGCTTATAACGTAGTCCCTGCCATCATGTCACTAGCTGTCCTCAGAGGAACTTATAATGTAGTCCCTGCCATCACTTCACTAATTATCCTCAAAGGAGCTTATAATGTAGTCCCTGCCATCACATCACTAATTGTCCTCAGAGGAGCTTATAATGTAGTCCCTGCCATTACTTTACTTACTGTCCTCAGGGGATCTTATAATGTAGTCCCTGCCAATCACTTCACTAGTTGTCCTCAGAGGAGCTTATAATGTAGTCCCTGCCAATCACTTCACTTACTGTCCTCAGAGGAGCTTATAATGTAGTCTCTGCCATCACTTCACTTACTGTCCTCAGAGGATCTTATAATGTAGTCCCTGCCAATCACTTCACTAGTTGTCCTCGGAGGAGCTTATAATGTAGTCCCTGCCAATCACTTCACTAGTTGTCCTCAGAGGAGCTTATAATGTAGTCCCTGCCAATCACTTCACTAGTTGTCCTCAGAGGAGCTTATAATGTAGTCCCTGCCAATCGCTTCACTAGTTGTCCTCAGAGGGGCTTATAATGTAGTCCCTGCCAATCACTTCACTAGCTGTCCTCAGAGGAGCTTATAATGTAGTCCCTGCCATCACTTCACTAGCTGTCCTCAGAGGAGCTTATAATGTAGTCCCTGCCATCACTTCACTAGCTGTCCTCAGAGGAGCTTATAATGTAGTCCCTGCCAATCACTTCACTAGTTGTCCTCAGAGGAGCTTATAATGTAGTCCCTGCCAATCACTTCACTAGTTGTCCTCAGAGGAGCTTATAATGTAGTCCCTGCCAATCACTTCACTAGCTGTCCTCAGAGGAGCTTATAATGTAGTCCCTGCCAATCACTTCACTAGCTGTCCTCAGAGGAGCTTATAATGTAGTCCCTGCCATCACTTCACTAGCTGTCCTCAGAGGAGCTTATAATGTAGTCCCTGCCAATCACTTCACTAGCTGTCCTCAGAGGAGCTTATAATGTAGTCCCTGCCAATCACCTCACTAGTTGTCCTCAGAGGAGCTTATAATGTAGTCCCTGCCAATCACTTCACTAGCTGTCCTCAGAGGAGCTTATAATGTAGTCCCTGCCAATCACTTCACTAGTTGTCCTCAGAGGAGCTTATAATGTAGTCCCTGCCATCACTTCACTAGCTGTCCTCAGAGGAGCTTATAATGTAGTCCCTGCCATCACTTCACTAGCTGTCCTCAGAGGAGCTTATAATGTAGTCCCTGCCAATCACTTCACTAGTTGTCCTCAGAGGAGCTTATAATGTAGTCCCTGCCAATCACTTCACTAGTTGTCCTCAGAGGAGCTTATAATGTAGTCCCTGCCAATCACTTCACTAGCTGTCCTCAGAGGAGCTTATAATGTAGTCCCTGCCAATCACTTCACTAGCTGTCCTCAGAGGAGCTTATAATGTAGTCCCTGCCAATCACTTCACTAGTTGTCCTCAGAGGAGCTTATAATGTAGTCCCTGCCAATCACTTCACTAGCTGTCCTCAGAGGATCTTATAATGTAGTCCCTGCCATCACTTCACTAGCTGTCCTCAGAGGAGCTTATAATGTAGTCCCTGCCAATCACTTCACTAGCTGTCCTCAGAGGAGCTTATAATGTAGTCCCTGCCAATCACTTCACTAGTTGTCCTCAGAGGAGCTTATAATCTAGTCCCTGCCATCACTTCACTAGCTGTCCTCAGGGGAGCTTATAATGTAATCCCTGCCATCACATCACTAGCTGTCCTCAGAGGAGCTTATAATGTAGTCCCTGCCAATAACTTCACTAGCTGTCCTCAGAGGAGCTTATAATGTAGTCCCTGCCATCACTTCACTTACTGTCCTCAGAGGATCTTATAATGTAGTCCCTGCCAATCACTTCACTAGCTGTCCTCAGAGGAGCTTATAATGTAGTCCCTGCCAATCACTTCACTAGCTGTCCTCAGAGGAGCTTATAATGTAGTCCCTGCCATCACTTCACTAGCTGTCCTCAGAGGAGCTTATAATGTAGTCCCTGCCATCACATCACTAGCTGTCCTCAGAGGAGCTTATAATGTAGTCCCTGCCAATCACTTCACTAGCTGTCCTCAGAGGAGCTTATAATGTAGTCCCTGCCATCACTTCACTTACTGTCCTCAGAGGATCTTATAATGTAGTCCCTGCCAATCACTTCACTAGTTGTCCTCAGAGGAGCTTATAATGTAGTCCCTGCCTGCCATCACTTCACTAGCTGTCCTCAGAGGAGCTTATAATGTAGTCCCTGCCAATCACTTCACTAGCTGTCCTCAGAGGAGCTTATAATGTAGTCCCTGCCATCACTTCACTAGCTGTCCTCAGGGGAGCTTATAATGTAGTCCCTGCCATCACATCACTAGCTGTCCTCAGAGGAGCTTATAATGTAGTCCCTGCCAATCACTTCACTAGCTGTCCTCAGAGGAGCTTATAATGTAGTCCCTGCCAATAACTTCACTAGCTGTCCTCAGAGGAGCTTATAATGTAGTCCCTGCCAATCACTTCACTAGCTGTCCTCAGAGGAGCTTATAATGTAGTCCCTGCCATCACTTCACTAGCTGTCCTCAGAGGAGCTTATAATGTAGTCCCTGCCAATCACTTCACTAGTTGTCCTCAGAGGAGCTTATAATGTAGTCCCTGCCAATCACTTCACTAGTTGTCCTCAGGGGAGCTTATAATGTAGTCCCTGCCATCACATCACTAGCTGTCCTCAGAGGAGCTTATAATGTAGTCCCTGCCAATAACTTCACTAGCTGTCCTCAGAGGAGCTTATAATGTAGTCCCTGCCATCACTTCACTTACTGTCCTCAGAGGATCTTATAATGTAGTCCCTGCCAATCACTTCACTAGCTGTCCTCAGAGGAGCTTATAATGTAGTCCCTGCCAATCACTTCACTAGCTGTCCTCAGAGGAGCTTATAATGTAGTCCCTGCCATCACTTCACTAGCTGTCCTCAGAGGAGCTTATAATGTAGTCCCTGCCATCACATCACTAGCTGTCCTCAGAGGAGCTTATAATGTAGTCCCTGCCAATCACTTCACTAGCTGTCCTCAGAGGAGCTTATAATGTAGTCCCTGCCATCACTTCACTTACTGTCCTCAGAGGATCTTATAATGTAGTCCCTGCCAATCACTTCACTAGTTGTCCTCAGAGGAGCTTATAATGTAGTCCCTGCCTGCCATCACTTCACTAGCTGTCCTCAGAGGAGCTTATAATGTAGTCCCTGCCAATCACTTCACTAGCTGTCCTCAGAGGAGCTTATAATGTAGTCCCTGCCATCACTTCACTAGCTGTCCTCAGGGGAGCTTATAATGTAGTCCCTGCCATCACATCACTAGCTGTCCTCAGAGGAGCTTATAATGTAGTCCCTGCCAATCACTTCACTAGCTGTCCTCAGAGGAGCTTATAATGTAGTCCCTGCCAATAACTTCACTAGCTGTCCCCAGAGGAGCTTATAATGTAGTCCCTGCCAATCACTTCACTAGCTGTCCTCAGAGGAGCTTATAATGTAGTCCCTGCCATCACTTCACTTACTGTCCTTAGAGGAGCTTATAATGTAGTCCCTGCCAATCACTTCACTAGCTGTCCTCAGAGGAGCTTATAATGTAGTCCCTGCCATCACTTCACTTACTGTCCTCAGAGGATCTTATAATGTAGTCCCTGCCAATCACTTCACTAGCTGTCCTCAGAGGAGCTTATAATGTAGTCCCTGCCAATCACTTCACTAGCTGTCCTCAGAGGAGCTTATAATGTAGTCCCTGCCATCACTTCACTAGCTGTCCTCAGAGGAGCTTATAATGTAGTCCCTGCCATCACTTCACTTACTGTCCTCAGAGGATCTTATAATGTAGTCCCTGCCAATCACTTCACTAGCTGTCCTCAGAGGAGCTTATAATGTAGTCCCTGCCAATCACTTCACTAGCTGTCCTCAGAGGAGCTTATAATGTAGTCCCTGCCATCACTTCACTAGCTGTCCTCAGAGGAGCTTATAATGTAGTCCCTGCCATCACATCACTAGCTGTCCTCAGAGGAGCTTATAATGTAGTCCCTGCCTGCCATCACTTCACTAGCTGTCCTCAGAGGAGCTTATAATGTAGTCCCTGCCATCACTTCACTAGCTGTCCTCAGGGGAGCTTATAATGTAGTCCCTGCCATCACTTCACTAGCTGTCCTCAGGGGAGCTTATAATGTAGTCCCTGCCATCACTTGACTAACTATCCTCAGAGGAACCTACAGTCTAATCCCTGACATGTTTGGGTTGGGGGGAGGGGGGAGTTTAGGATGCTGTCGGTCTCGGGGCAGCTAGTGATAGTGGGCCTTGGGCGGTAAAAAGTAAAAAAAAATCTGTCCCTGCTTTTAGTAAATTCCCCCATCCCCCTTAGCAAATCTTTTCCTGGGGTAGTACATACAGCCAGGTCCTCCCTGGCTGTAGGTACTACACCACTTTTTAAGACAATGATGACAACCCCCCTTCCTTCTCCGCATTATGCCCACTTCTTATGAAACAGAGAGCTTTTCAGAAACCAACTGTTCCAGCTGAGCTGTCCACTGGAGAAAGCTTGTGGTACTTTGCTATCCAATCCCCCAATAATATAAGAGGGTAGAAGTCATATAATGAGTCTTCCAGCAGACCTCTTACCTATTTGTCATGAGTCTCAAATGTAGTATTCACACTTACAAAAAGTAAGATTTGAGTTTGACTAAGATAGTGGAAAAATTAATGCAAAGAAGAGTTTTTACCATGCAGAGCTCCCTATCCCTTGATAAGTTGGTCTTCAAGTAGATGTTGCAAAATCGCACCTGTAGTAAGAAGCTTGTGGTGGCTGCCATTATTATTTCGTTTTAACCTCTTGAGGGCCGCAGTGTTAAAACCCCCTAAAGACCAGGCCAGTTTTAACTAAATTGGCCACTGCAGCTTTAAAGGATACCCGAACTGACATTTGACATGATGAGATAGACGTGTGTATGTACAGTGCCTAGCACACAAATAAATATGCTGTGTTCCTTTTTTTCTTTCTCTGCCTGAAAGAGTTAAATATCAGGTATGTAAGTGGCTCACTCAGTCCTGACTCAGACAGGAAGTGACTACAGTGTGACCCTCACTGATAAGATCTTCCCTTTTTTACCTCTTTCTTTCTCTCAGAAGCCATTTTCTGCTAGGAAATTGTTTTATTGTTGGAATTTCTTATCAGTGAGGGTCACACTGTAGTCACTTCCTGTCTGAGTCAAGACTGAGTCAGCCACTTACATACCTGATATTTAAATCTTTCAGGCAGAGAAAGAAAAAAAAGGAACATAGCATAGTTATTTGTGTGCTAAGCACCGCGCATACACATGTCTATCTCATCATGTCACGTGTCACTTCGGGTATCCTTTAAGGCCTTGTTGCAGGGCTGCACAACACAGCAGACAAGTGATTCCCCCCCCCCCCCCCCCCCCTTTTCTCCCCACCAACAGAGTTTTCTGTTGGAGGGGTCTGATTGATCTCCCGATGTTTATTTTTTTTTGCCAAATATTTTTCTTATTTATTCTTAAATAAATTTGCTTGTTTTTTTAATTTTTATCCTACTCCCTCCCACCCCCGTCAGCCTATCAGCGTGATCGGCTGTGATAGGCTTCAGCCTATCACAGCGGATCGCTTTTGTGCCCCTGGAGTTGACAGCCAAGTGACACGGCTGTCCACTGTACATCGCTGCCTTAGATCGCAGTGCTCTACCTAGTAAATAGACGGCGGTTTAGCCGTCTAACAGTCTCCTAGTGGCGATCACCGCTAAGAGACTGAAGGTGGAGCTCCGCCATCCAAGCAGGGATGCGCGGGGATCGGCGTTCGCAATCCCCTGCAAACCATGCCCCAAGGACCTTACGCCGATCGGCATTAGGCGGTCCTGGGGCGGCCGCTGCATTCATGCCTATCTGCGTGATGCGGTCGGCTAGTGGTTAAACAATTCCAGTTGCCTGGAAGTCCTGCTGATCTCTTTGGCTGCAGTAGTGTCTGAATCACACACCTGAAGCAATCATGTGGCTAAACCAGTCACACTTCAGTCAGAGCACCTGATCTGCATGCTTGTTCAGGGGCTGTGCCTGAAAGTATTAGAGGCAGAAGACCAGCAGGGCAGCCAGGAAACTGGTATTGTTTAAAGAGACTCTGTAACAAATTTTTCAGCCTTAGTTCTTCTATCCTATACGTTCCTATGCCTGTTCTAATCTGCTCTGGCTTACTGCAGTCTTTCCTAACTGCACTGTCTCTGTAATAAATCAATGTATCTTTCCTCTGTCCTGTTTGTCGGGCTAAGGCTTGAATGTGTGGAATGTGCAGGGCTGCTTGTGATTGGTAGAAGCGATACACACCCTCTGCAGGCCCCCTGCATACTCTGTATGACTCACACACTATGCTTAGCTGAGCCTATTAGAAGCTGGTTAGTTTGTTTGTAAACACTGCCTAAAACTGTTAATTACAAGCCAGGATTGCAGCAGAGAGTGGCAGAAACAGCACAGAGGGGCACAGGAGAAAATAATGAATAGAATGGTACGCTTTTTGCTGTAAAAAATTTAGAGTACAGATTCTCTTTAAAAGGAAATAAATACATCAGCCTCCATAGCAATCTCATTTCAGGTGTCATTTGAAAAGAGTGCATCAAGCTGGAAGTGAATATATGTGTTTTGGTTTGTTTTGGTTTTAATTTTCTCTCTTTTTCTTTTTGTAGACCTTCTCTATCCATACGGCCCAGGAATTGATATTGTCAACATAAAGTCTGATGATGGAGGATCTCCAGTCATTTCTCTCTCCGCAGCAATCCCTCTTTTCGGCAGTCGGCGCTCGTATCTCTATGTGAGTTTGTTAAACTGAATCCACAGAGCTGTGTAACATACCATACAATCTGTGTGTGACTTTGTGACTTTTAGCTGTATGACGACATACCGAGGTGCTGATGATTGATGAGTAGGAATATACGACACGGTGCAGAAGCCTTAAAGTAAACCTGTGACTTTACAAGAGGCGAAAGTTAGATAATTACCTTGGTAGAGTGAAGCCCCTGGAAGCTCCAGAGGTTTCCTACATCCTCCTGCAGACCCCATCAGGGCACGGGACCCCCTGGAAGCTCGTGGCCATGCTCTCATACATGAACAACTGTGGAGGGTGATCAAAAAGGCACACCACAAAACCGTAAAATGAAAAGCACAGAGACAACGGGAGCTCCAATGCTATATTTTGTACTCACAAGGGGAGGTTGCCGATCACGGTGTCCAGGCAAACTGCTGTGGTCGTGCTCTTGTTACAAAAACATGCAAATGGTTCTAGAGGTGGCAGAGCCACAAAGGGTTCCTGAATTGTGTCTTGAAGCACTTTTTGGCACTTTATTTTTGGCACTTTATATACTTTCATTTATCCTGAGGAAGTGGACGCAGACCCAAGAAAAGCGCTGCCAGTACATACTAAAATGAATTAATCTTATGAATTTGTCGTCATTAAAGTAAGCCACCTCTTTTTTTTTTTTTCCGATTGTTTTTAACTCAGTTTTATTATTTCTTGGGTGCCACTTTCCCTCTCATACATGAATAAATGCACCTGAATTGTGCAGACACAGAATAGCCTGTGTCTGTGCTAGGGTTGCCAGGTGTCCGGTTTTAGACCGGACAGTCCGGTTTTTGGCCGCTGTGTCCTGTCCAAAAAGGCATGTTAAACCGGACAATTAAGATGTCCGGTTTTATGCCTTTTGCCATTTGCCGCCAGTAACTCCGAAACATCCGTTCATCAGCCGTTTCGGAGTCACAGAGATCATTCTGCCCGATTAGCAATAGGGATTCGGGAAGCACTACTGTGGATATGGCACCGCCCCTGTTGGTCATCACATCACAATACTGAGATCCGCCTCCAACATGGCGGCCTGTATGGCTCCGAAGTTGCGACATGGTGATGTACGACATGCCGCGCTAACTTGTGTGCGCATGCGCAGTGTCTGTAGTGAGGCTGTCTCCTGATGGTGGGAGCGGGGTTTTCCTGCAGTTTGTAATTCGGCAAAACTGTGCAGGACTCGTCACCAGCAATATGGCGTTCAACTTCGGATCTGCTACAGGGGCCAGCACTAACCCAGGTAGGAAGATAGTGAGAGATGGGGACACAAAGCTCAGGGGGTGTTGTATAGAAGCAGCACGCTGTCACACATCATGCTTGTCAAACCTTATGTTACTGCTGTCTCTCAACACGATTACAGCAATTGAAATACAGTTTGATTATGAAGTCAGTGTAGCCCGTTTTGGGTAACAGGCCCGCCACCCGTCCGCCAGCACTGCGCGACCGCTGATTCGCTGCCTGGCTGTCAGTCAAAGGCACAGCCAGCCAGCTTACGCGGCGTAAGTTACGCCAGCTTAAGTACCGCCCCCGAGCCCGCGCTTCCCGACGTTGCTATGTGTAATGCTTGTGCATTTACTGGTGAAAAGCGGTCTCTTATTATGTGCATTTACTGGTGAAAAGCGGTCTCTTATTATGTGCATTTACTGGTGAAAAGTGGTCTCTTATGTGCATGTACTGGTGAGGACAGTTAGTGACATGGCTATGTACTCTGTAATGTGCTGCAGAAGATGTCAGTGCGATATAAATACTGTAAAAAACATTTTTTAAAAAGCCCATTGCTTAGCCCCACTCTACATAAAAGTGCGCTTCTGACTCCGCCCCTAACTCCACCCCCTGTCCGGTTTTCTCCATCAGCCGACCTGGCAACCCTAGTCTGTGCAGTAGCATGGAGGCACTGATTGAACTTGGTGGGAAAAGTTGAGCCTCTTTGGTTCCATATTACTGCACAGAAGCAAACTATCTGCTCCTGCACGGTGTTGGTGAGCTCCATGGACAAGCCCTTGTTGGCGAGCTTCAGAGAGTCTCAGCAGTGGAATGGGGGGAGCTTCTAGAGTAGAGGAGCTTCTAGAGTAGAGGAGCTTCTCTCTATACTGAGGCAAGTATCCACACTAGGCACTTTTCTTTTGCTCCATGTTTACTTAACCTCTTGAGGACCATGGTGCTAAACCCCCCTAGTGACCAGGCTATTTTCTACTTAGTTGGCCACTGCAGCTTTAAGGCCAAGATGCAGGGCCGTACAACTCTGCACACAAGTGATCCCCCACCTTTTCCCCCCCACCAACAGAGTTCTCTGTTGGTGGGGTCTGATCGACAACCCCTCCCCCCCCCCCCCCCCCACGGGGTTTATTTATTTTTTTTATAAATATTTATTTTTTATTTTTTTCATATTTATAGTTTTTTTTATTTTTTTCTACAATCCCTCTCTCCCCTCAGCCGGCCAATCGTGGTGATCGGCTGTCATAGGCTTCTGCCTATGAGAGCGGATCGCTCTCTTGTCCCCCAGGGGGACAGCCGTGTCACACGACTGTCCCCAGTACAGCGCTGCTGCTGACCGCAGCGCTGTACATGTAAATAATACACGGCGATTGCCGCTCGGAGGCTGAAGGTGGAGCTACACTCTGCCCACCAAGCAGGAGATGCGCGTGCAGCCTGCCTGCGATCTCCTGCAAACTGCTGCCCCAGGACTTTACGCCGATCTGCATTAGGCGGTCCTAGGGCTGCCGCCGCGGCCATGCCCATTGCTGTTACGCAGTTGGCAAGCAGTTAAAGCGGAACTGAATTCTAAAACCTTACCGGCGGCTTCTGCAATCCCCTTGCAGCCTTCCTGTCCTGCGCCGGTCCACCACGATCCTCCGTTCTCCCACCGCCAGCTAGTTTTGTTACCCTCGCTACCTGGCACTTGTAAGTCGACGGCAACCTGGCCTGTGCGCCCCGAGCCACAAGTAACTTTCTTTGCGTTCCTACCCGCAATAGCGTCCTGCGGTAATAGCACATGATGCTACTGCGGGTGTGAACGTGAAGAAAGATACGCGTGGCCCGGGGTGTGCAGGCGTAGTTGCCGAATCAATAGTAATGAATGTAGCTGACAGCGGGAGAATGGAGGATCGTGGAGGACCGGCACTAGACAGGACAGCTGGAAGGGGCTGGTAGAAGCCCCAGGTAAGTGAAACATTTTGCATTTATTTAGTATTCAGTTCCGCTTTAAAGCATTTATGAAAAATGTTGCAAAGAAGGAATTTGGCACAGTACTATCTATCATTAATTACAGGTATATATCTGTTCATTATTTATACCATCAGTAGCAGCAGCACTACCAATAGGTATGGTAATGAGATGCAAATAATTCAGAGTTGAGATATAGGATTATGCAAACTCTGTATGCAAATGTATGCAGTTTGAAAATGCACCAATCAAATGCCATGAAGGTGGAATTAATTTGGTCCATTTTCAAGATGTACACATGTGCATACATAATTTGCATAATCCTGAATCAACTCAGAACTATTTGCATTCATTGATCATCCTTAAAGGACATGGAGGCTGCCATATTTATTTCCTTTTAAACAATACCAGTTGTCTGACAGTCCTGCTGACCCTCTGCCTCTAATACTTTTAGCCATAGACCCCTGAACAAGCATGCAGCAGATCAGGTGTTTCTGACAATATTGTCAGATCTGGTAAGATTAGCTGCATGCTTGTTTCTGGTGTGATTCAGACACTACTGCAGCCAAATAGATAAGCAGAGCTGCTAGGTACTGGAAATGCTTAAAAGGAAATAAATATGGCAGCCTTCATAGTCTTCTTGCTACAGTTGTCCTTTAAAAAGGGAAGTGTAACCAAGGATTGAACTCCATCCCAATCAGTAGCAGAATACCCCATTTCCCATGAGAAATATTTACCTTTTTTGGAATACATTATCAGGGGGCGCTGTGTAGCTGATATTGTGGTGACACCCCTCCCATGGTGTGATGTCAGGACCTAGGTCCTGACAGTTTCCTGTCTGTGAGCAGGCTGTACACGCAGGCTGATTGTAGATCAAACAAGGTCCAATTGGTGGTTCTGAGGACCTGTTCTACCTCTTCTGCTATTTGTGTGTGTGTGTTTGGTGTGTGTGGTGTGTGTGTGTGTGTGTCTTGTGTATTGATAATGTATCTAGAAGAAACTAAGCTGTACCAGTGAACTGATAATGGGTTAAAAATGTATACTTATTCTCTTCTTCAATCACTTATGTTAGGTAAACTTTGTGATAATGATAATAGGATTGTGGACATACACATGTCCCTTTCTTTATATTTTGTGTATTATAATATTTTGTGGCTGATTGTTATACAAGTAATATTGTTCAGTTTTTGGCCTTGAAAGAGATTCTTCTTCTTATATTAAGGCGGGAAAATAAGTCTGTTAATCCTGAAACTTTGTATCCCACACAGGTAAATAACAATGGCCTCTTGTCCTTTCACTTTCAAATTGGACAATATACACCACAAGCTCTCCCCGTGGCTTTTGGAAATCCATTCGTGGCTCTCTTCTGGGCAGACATTAATAACCAGTTGGCGGGTGATGTATATTACCGTGAGACCACAGATCCTGATCTCCTGTCTCGGGCCACTTCTGATGTCATGACTTACTTCCGGGATGTGAATTTCACGGCCCAGTGGGCATTTGTGGCAACGTGGAACAGAGTTGCCTATTTTGGATCTAGAACAGACAAGGTATGCCAAATTTTGCCCTAACTGCAAACAAATGATGCTGAAAAGTTGTTTATCTAATTACCGGTAGATACAATGTTCTTATTCTTTAGGTGAACACTTTCCAAGCCATTTTGTGCTCTGATGGCAATCTCACGTTTGTTTTATTAAATTATGATGACCTTCAATGGCCAAGTGTGAATGCCAGCAGCAACCTAACCGAAGGTCCTTTGGCACTGGTAAGTTTGTGATTCTTTTGGCAACTATGAGTGTAATTGGATTAGATATAACTTGCAAATCACCATTTTTATTTCTTATTTATTCATTCTACAGGCTGGTCTAAATAGTGGGTACAGCACGGGATACTACACACTCCCGGGCTCCATGACGCTAGACATCGTAAATCTATCCTCCACGAGTAACGTCAATGTGACTGGCCGATGGGTCTTCAAAGTAGATGGACTGCATCCTGAAGATGTGAATGGATTTTTAGGTATGTGGGAAGCAGTGTTCTCTTATGCAGGGCCGTTTCTTGCCCCGTTCAGCCGGTTCTGCTGAACGGGGCGCCGATGAGAGACAGATGGGGGGAGGCGCCAGGCAGAAGCAGAAGGATGTGACTGCTAGGAGCCGGTGACGCGCGGATGCGGTGCAGCGAGAGGCAGGAGGAGCTGTGCGCACCAGCGCGATCACCGGCTTCAGTTCGCGTATGTCGCGTACCACCCCCCCAGGGCCGTTTCTTGCCCCGTTCAGCCGGTTCTGCTGAACGGGGCGCCGATGAGAGACAGATGGGGGGGGGGGGGGGGCGCCAGGCAGAAGCAGAAGGATGTGACTGCTAGGAGCCAGTGACGCGCAGATGCGGTGCAGCGAGAGGCAGGAGGAGCTGTGCGCAGCAGCGCGATCACCGCCTTCAGTTCGCGTATGTCGCGTACCCCCCCCCCCCCCCCCCCCCGTGTGCCTCCCATTGCTGCCTGCCTCTCTTGCAGACCTCAGCGCTGGCGGCGACCCGACCGGAGAGTGTCAGAGCAGAGCGCACACTAGTGTTGTCCGGATCATGAACGATTTGGATCTTTGATCCGAATCTATTTTGTGAGTCGGATCATCCGAATCATCAAAATGAGTGATTCGGATCGCAAAAGGGGGCGGGGCAAGGAGCGACACGCCCCCTCTCAGCGGGCAGCGGGGTCCTGGAAGCAGAGCAGGGATGGATCGCTGAGTTGGATGGGAGGCAGCCTTGCAGGGACAGGTAGATGAGAGAGAGGGGACATGGGTGCCACTGCCAGATATGTGTAGAGCACACATACTGGCTATAACGTGCTGCCCATTATAGGCTGGCTGTTCCGTAGTGCTGCACAGTGATCACATGGGAAGCTTTTGGCTCAGCACAGCTCAGTAACTTTGCAGGCACTGTGATTGAAAGGCAATATGATCCTCCCAGACTCTGCTCTAAACAGCTGCACTTCACTTCGGGGAATGCTTTCTTTCACTGTGCGACGTTTGCATTCAGAGTATTTAGATGAACATATAGGTGAAATACATGTAAAGCATGATTGCAGCATGTGGGTATTGTGCTCTCTGCTCGTCCCTCCTCCCATCTCTGTCCACTCCCTGCCCTCTGTCCATCTTCTCCCCTTCTCTGTGTGTCCACCCCCCTCCCCTTCTCCTGTCCACAGACCTGTCCTGCTGTTCATTTCACCCCCGAATGCTTCGGTAGTAAAATGATCCGAGATTCGGATCAAAGATCCGGATCTCTTCAATGATCCGATTCGAATCATCCGGATCATTGAAAAGATCCGAACTTCCCATCTCTAGCGCACACCCGCAGACAATGCACATGCGGAAGTGATGTCATTGACCATGACCACTTCCTGCATGAAGTGATGCTGGTGGTAGTGTGCGCTCTGCTCTGCCGTTCTCCGGTCGGGTCGCCGCCAGCTCTGAGGTCTGTGTAAGCCCTGCATAGCACCCTGCACAGCCCCCAGCAAAGCACCCTGCAGAGCCCCCAGCATCCAGCCCAGCAAAGCACCCTGCAGAGCCCCCAGCATCCCGCCCAGCATAGCACCCTGCAGAGCCCCCAGCATCCCGCCCAGCATAGCACCCTGCAGAGCACCCAGCACAGCAAGGCACCTTGCACAGCCCCCGGCATCCAGCCCAGCATAGCACCCTGCAGAGCCCCCAGCATCCAGCCCAGCAAAGCACCCTGCAGAGCCCCCAGCATCCAGCCCAGCAAAGCACCCTGCAGAGCCCCCAGCATCCTGCCCAGCAAAGCACCCTGCAGAGCCCCCAGCATCCCGCCCAGCATAGCACCCTGCAGAGCACCCAGCACAGCAAGGCACCTTGCACAGCCCCCGGCATCCAGCCCAGCATAGCACCCTGCAGAGCCCCCAGCATCCAGCCCAGCAAAGCACCCTGCAGAGCCCCCAGCATCCCGCCCAGCATAGCACCCTGCAGAGCACCCAGCATCCCGCCCAGCATAGCACCCTGCAGAGCACCCAGCACAGCAAAGCACCCTGCACAGCCCCAGCACCCAGCCCAGCAAAGCACCCTGCACAGCCCCCAGCATCCAGCCCAGCATAGCACCCTGCACAGCCCCCATCATCCAGCCCTGCAAAGCACCCTGCACAGCCCCCAGCATGCAGCCCAGCAAAGCACCCTGCAGAGCCCCAGCACCCAGCATAGCACCCTGCACAGTCCCCAGCATGCAGCCCAGCAAAGCACCCTGCACAGCACCCAGCCCAGCAAAGCACCCTGAGCAGCGCCCAGCATAGCACCCTGCATGCAGCCCAGCAACACCCTGCACAGCCCCCAGCATTCAGCCCAGCAAAGCGCCCTGCACAGCCCAAAGCCCAGCAAAGCACCCTGCACAGCACTCAGCCCAGCAAAGCACCCTGCATTCAGCCCAGCAAAGCACCCTGCACAGCACCCAGCCCAGCAAAGCGCCCTATTGCTGCTATTAGTGTGTGTGTCTTGCCCTTGCTGCCGTTGCCCGCTAGCACCTCTGGCTCCGTGGTCCCCCGCCCGGACCCCCACCGATCCTGGCCTGGCGCCTTCTTCCAGGACCAGAATCCAATTCCACCTGCCAGGATGGTGGACAACATCATGGTAAGTAGGCAGGCAGTCTATGTACTGCACTGCCTCTCTCTTTCTGACGTGGCTGTTGGGGGAGGGTGGCGCTCTTTTTGCCCTGGGCTGGTGGTCAGACCACCATACCACCATGGTCTGATTTTGACTGTGACTCCCTGGCTGGACTGTTAAGTTATCTAAGGGGGTGGCTGTGGGGTCAGGCCAGTGTGATTGCAACATGTACTGGGGGGGGGAGGGGGGGGGGGGGTTGTGGGGTCAGGCCAGTGGGATTGCAGCATTATTATTATTTAGGATTTATATAGAGCTGACATATTACGCAGCGCTGTACAGAGAATATAGTCTTGTCATTAACTGTCCCTCAGAGGAGCTCACAATCTAATCCCTACTATAGTCCTATGTCTATGTATGTACAGTGTAGTGTATGTATCATAGTCTAGGGCCAATTTTTTAGAGTGAAGCCAAATAACTTATCTGTATGTTTTTGGTATGTGGGAGGAAACCGTAGTGCCCGGAGGAAACCCACGCAGACACGGGGAGAACATACAAACTCCTTGCAGATGTTGACCTGGCTGGGATTCGAGCCGGGAACCCAGCGTTGCAAGGCGAGAGCGCTAACCACTACGCCACCATGCTGTCCCATGTACTGGGAGGGGGGGTTGTGGGGTCAGGCCAGTGGGATTGCAACATTTCTCTCAATAAACCTTGTGTTAAGCATAAGTAAAAAAAAAATAAAATGGTGAGTTGGTTTCAAGAAGCCTTTTGACATGATTTCACTTAGCAGCTCTGATTTTGGGGAAGTAGGGGGGGGGGGGGGGGGCATATTTTTTGACTCTCGAACTGGGTGAAATTTAGCCTAGAAACTGCCCTGCTCTTATGGAATATGAATATTAACTTAGAACTCCAATAAAAACTTTAATACCTTCAGATAATTGATGGAACCAATTTTATATATGGGGACAAAAGAAGCAACATCCCCACAGGTAAGTTACATTTATTTTACTGAAATGATTACTTCAAAGATTTAGGGAGAAGTAAAGTATTAAAGAATATCTGTACAAGAACAATAGGAAACACACAGTGAGATAACAGGAGGCCTGTATAGTGTCATATGTAAGTACTAGTGGAAAAAGTATCAGAAGAAGAAGGGTACTCACTCACCAACCCAAGTGGCTAAGACAGCAACTAGGATAAGTGCGTCTTTTCTCCGGTGGTGTTGGATATGGGTCAGTCTCCAGGAAAAGAAATGGGTAGTGTGTCAGTAGGAACTACTCTAAGGCTTCTTTCCCACTAAGACGTTGCGTTAGATGACACGTTAAGGTCGCATAACGTGCCCCTAACGCAACGCCTGGTGGTGTTGGAGCAGGACGCTACCAAGAGCCGCGTTACAAGCAGCTCTTGGTGCGCCAGCTCTGTCGGATGCGCTGCGGAGACCACGTGAGCGGAGCTCTCCGCATCACGTGGTCCCGCCAGCCAATCAGCGGGCGCTTCAAGAAGTAAACACTGCAAGTGCAGTGAATATAAAGTAGCCATGTGCCTGGCTATGTAGCGGCCTCTCCCTGCCTCCTCTCTGCCCACAAAATAAAAAAAACACCCATACTAAGCATGTGCAAACAGTCTAACGCGGCTTAAGCCGCTAGAACGCACAGTATGCTGCACTTCAAACGAATGTGCAGCGTTACTGTGTAAAGCAACGTGGGCACTGTGAACAGCCCATTGATTTTTCATTGCTGTGTGGTGGGGTGCGTTACAGGCTGCTCTAACATGCGCCTGTAACGTCTCACTGTGAAAGCAGCCTAAACTGCCAGTACTCATCTAACGAGGCTGTATGAAACTGCATGAAGGAGGTGCCCCTAATGTCATAAAACTCTTAAAGAGTACCTGAGGCAACATGTGACATGATGAGATAAATGTGTATGTACAGTCCAAAACATATTAATAACCAGGCTGTTTTACGTGATTTATTTTGCTGCCTGAAAGAGTTAATTTCTAGGAATGGAAGTGACAGCTTCTGTCTTGGGAATATAGTAATCCCAGTAATCACTGATAAGCAAATTACAGCCATAAAAGTTTTCCTGGCAGAATACAACTTCTGAGGGCAGGGAGAGGTACAATACATGAACTAATGACCTTTTTCTAACTCTGGGACACTTAATAGGCTACCACTGATTAAAGACAGTAAAACTTTCAACCTACTTTGTAAATTTTAAAATATTAAAGAAAACCCTGGGATACTTTAAAAAAATCATTTTTAGGATTAGGGGGATAAATATAATTGTTTATCTTATCAGTTTATTTTCACCTCGGCTTCACTTTACAAAGAATAAATGGGTAAGAAAAACAAGCTTACCTCAAAGCATCACTAAAAAGATGTTTTATGAGGTACAAACAACAACACGTTCCTCGGGTTATACCTGCTTCATCAGGCCAGGCTCATTCTGTATCATAAGCAGGGCCGGGCCGAGGCATAGGCTGGAGAGGCTCCAGCCTCAGGGCGCAGTGTAGGAGGGGGCGCAGAATTAATTCAGCTGTCATTCCTAATTGTGTTTGAAGCAGAAAGAAATAAGAAAAGGGGATACATGGCAGTGACTGCAAGCCAGATAACTAGATATTAAGGTGTTGGGGAGGTTGTGGGCCCTGTGGCGCCTCTTAGTCTAATAGCAATCAGTGTGTGACAGCTGGGGTGGGAGGGATGGAGGGGCGCACTTTGGTGTCTCAGCCTTGGGTGCTGGAGGACCTTGTCCCGCCTCTGATCATAAGAAGTGCTATGATTTGGCTCAGGAGCCCCTCCACTTCAAAGCTTTAGAAGAAGCTTATTTTCTATTTCCGTAGTTTACAGAAATGTCATTGTAAAAATGTGCATTTACTCTTATACTGCAATAAATACATCTATAAAAAGAACTCAGTGCCAACTTTATTGGCATGCAACTGTCTACAGGAAGTAGAAAACAGTGCAACTCTAACTGCAGTACTAAGTAAATTGACATACCCAATAGGCGTTTTGCTGTAAAATGATTTTTTTTTGTCTTTCTTTAACCACTTCACCACTGAGGGGTTTTACCCCATTGAGCACCAGAGCAATTTTCACCTTTCAGCGCTCCTTCCATTCATTCATCTATAACTTTATTATTACTTATCGCAATGAAATGAACTATATCTTGTTTTTTTTCACCACCAATTAGGCTTTCTTTAGGTGGGACATTATGCCAAGAATTATTTTATTCTAAATGTGTTTTAATGGGAAAATAGGAAAAAATGTGGGGAAAAATTATTATTTTTCAGTTTTCGGACATTATAGTTTTTAAATAATGCATGCTACTGTAACTAAAGCCCATGAAATGTATTTGCCCATTTGTCCCGGTTATAAAACCGTTTAAATTATGTCCCTATCACAATGTTTGGCGCCAATATTTTATTTGGAAATAAAGGTGCATTTTTTTCAGTTTTGCGTCCATCCCTAATTACAAGCCCATAGTTTATAAAGTAACAGTGTTATACCCTCTTGACATAAATATTTAAAAAGTTCAGTCCCTAAGGTAACTATTTATGTTTTTTTATTGTATTTTTTTTTTATTACAAAAAAAAAATAAAAATTGGGGAGTGTGGGAGGTAATGAGTTAATTTATTGTGTAAAACTTATGTATTTGTATATGTAAAATGCTTTAGGGTGTAGTTTTACTATTTGGCCACAAGATTGCCACAGTGAGTTTGTGTTCATGCGACCTGCAAGTGTCGGAAGGACGCTTACAGGAAGCACTATGAGGCTGGGAAAAACACAATGATCGCGCTGTTTCTCATAGAAGCAGCAGATCATTGCGGGGGCTTAGTTCAACGAACGGGAATGGATTTTCCCGTTCATTGATCTCCGGGCAAACGGGCAGCGGCGTGCACGAGCGGCTGGAGCACGCGCACGAGCAGCGGGAGCGTGGACAGTGGCAGTAGCGCGTGAGGTACGGATTTCTCCGTCCCTTGGTTTTTTTGGGGGGAAAAAAGGGACGGAGAAATTCGGGGTACAGTGGTTAATCTCGGAGTAAAAATAAAGGAGTGAAAATACTGTAATGTTTGTATGTATACTTTACGTTATTTTTTGTAATCAACAAATATGTCATTGTTAATCTGTGGTTTATTTCTTAAAAACAATTGTATCTGTCCATCTTCTCCTAAAAATGGCCATTTTTTTAGATAACCCAGAGTTTTATTTTATATTAAAATCTAGTTTTTTTAAGATTCTACTGTTTCACTGCCTCTGCTCAATGACACCTTCAATGAAGTATGCCAGAGCTCAAATCTATGAGTTATTGACCCTTTTTATCTCTTTCCTGCTCTCAGAAGCTCTTTACTGACAGGAAAGTGTTTTATGGCTGTTATTACTTATCAGTGAGGGTTATGCTGTAGTCTGACCCGGTCCGGACCCAGACAGAAACAGTCACCTCCATACCTGATGTTTCACTTTTTCAGGCAGAGAAAGAAAAAAGGAACACAGCATAGTTATTTGTGTGCTAGGCACTGTACATACCCATGTCTATCTCATCATGTCACATGTCACCTCGGGTATCCTTTAAAAACAAGCTCTTTTTAATCATATTTCCATATACAATGCTGTCATTCCTATTTTTTACAATGAAGCTGGATAAGTAAACCCTGCAGCCAGTTTACTATCAGTATTGGTCACTGGCCAGAGTAGCAATCTATGATGTACATACAGGAGACGGAGTGTCAGTATCTTACAACAGTGATAAAATCAATAATTCATATTGCATAACGCCTATCCAATAGTGTAACAGATGGATAAAACTGAACAATATCTAGAAAAGTAATTTCTTTCTTTCTTTTTTCAGATAACTCCACTGATGTCCCCCCTACAGATGAAACTCCCTTTATTGATGATTTCTACCTGAATGTTTCAATTCCAATTTATCAGCCTGATTCTCCAGGTAACAGTTTCTTTTCCTTTATTAGGGAAAATACTTTATTTTAAATAAACCCAATCAGGGTCGGACTGGGACACTGGGGGCCCACCAAAGAAATTTCAACCTGGGGCCCACACATCACATGATTGCGGGGAAAAAAGGGCGTGACCATGCACCAGAAGGTGGGCGTGGTCATGATGTATTATGGACAGGGCCAAATGTACATGATCTTAGCAGCATTGTAATTCAGAGACACTGCTGCCCAGCAAAACTTTGCATAGAGTCCCCTCCTTCAATATAAAGTAATGTCCTACTTTGCAGAGGTTGCGACCGCATCGGGGCCCTTGGGCCAAAAAGGCCCCGAAGGTCCCTCCCTAAACTACAGTATTACCTCTCTATTGGTCCTTTGCTCATAATAATCACATCTATAGATACTTTGAACAGTGGTAATCATTAACAAGGTATTTCCCATCTCCTTCTTGCACCTCTGACACTGTAATTGCCATTGGCAGGTTTTGGTGCGTCAAATCAATTGTTATGTATAGAGTGCTTGGGGGGGGGCCCATTGTAAAATTTGCATCGGGGCCTACAGCTCCTTAGCTACGCCACTGCTCTCAGCATGAGTGATTACAGCACTGAGAAGAGAATTTTTGTGCTGCAGGCAGCAATTGGAGCTCTGTCAGACAAGGAGGGGGCGGCCCACCAGAGACCTGGAGGCGGGGCCCACCGAGGGAAAAAACTGTACTACTGTGGCCCAGTCCGAATCTGGACCTAATCATTCGACGAGTTTTAACCAGGGATGCTCATTCCGATTCTGTGGCATTGAAACTTCTGTATTTCCGTTCAGAAAACGGAAATTGGGAAATGGAAATGGAAATTGGAATTCTGCAGAAATCCAATTTACCGAACTCTGTAATTTTAGCCCGATGGCAGAACCCGGAAGCATTGGACTAATCAGAGGATGCAGAATTTTTCTACAAAAATCAGATCATTGTGGTAAATTTGGACCAATCACAAGACTTTCCCATTTCTGATTTTCCAATTTCCATTATTCCAATTTCCATTTTTCTGCTTTCTGTTTTTCTGATTTTTTTTCAATTTTTTTTGCATTCTCTGCTGCAAAAAAATGATGAATAAAATACTCTTCAAATATCAGAAAAATGGAAATCGGAAAAACGGAAATCGGAAAATCAGAATTCGGAAAAACAGAAAATTGGAAATACGGAAACTGGCATTGGCGGAAGTGGTAATTTTCACTGAGTCAGAAATGGGCATTTACGACCATACCTAGTTCCAACAGCCAGGAGTAAGTTTAGGGACCGGGCTATTGTGGCTGATTCTGTGCTGCGTGGGCTCTCCAGCCCACAGCACAGATCGGGAACCACGCAGGGCGATCAGACTTTCCCCCCCTTTTTTCCCCACTAGGGGGATGACCTGCTGGGGGGGTCTGATCGCCGCCGCTCCGTGTGGCCGAGCGGGGGAAGGCTCCTCAAAGCCCCCCTCCGCAGCGATTTCCGCCCTCCCTTCCTCTTCCGCCCTCTCCCTTTCCCTATGGGCTGCGCAGGACGGAAATCTATCCGCCAATCAGAGGCCGGGGATCACCGATCTCCTTTACAGCGCTGCTGCGCAGCAGCGCCGTATTGATGTAAACAGCGGGGATTTCTTCCCCGCGTGTTTACATTTCGCCTGCGAGCCGCGATCGGAGGCTCGAAGGCAGTTCACGGAGACACTCTCTGTGAACTGACATGGAACGGCCGCTCGAAAGAGCGGCCGTTTCCATGTAAAACCACAAACGACCAGCCGCCGCCTATCGGTGTTAAGTGGTTAATTGAGCCGCCCTTCAGTTTCACAGTCTCAAATCTTTAGTGAAATCATTCTTTTGGAGGTTGTTGTTTACAAAGCAAAACATAGATCAGGACAAAGGTCACTAAACTCAGTTTCTTCCTGGTGTATATTGGTAACCACTGTGATCAGAAGGAGCACTGAATCAAAATCAGCTTTATTCGTCAAGTAGGACAGTTCTTGTACCTGGATCTACTTGCGGTACACTCAGCGTTGGTCATGCTGCAAATACATACAGTGAGTAAGAGTAACAAACATTGAAGACAGGCAAAAAGACATGACGGCCTATAATTCAGTAATGCAAGGATGCCAGTGAGGCGGGCGAGGGAGGACGGGAGGTTTTGCTGGGAAGGAGTCTCGAGTTTAGGAGGAGGACTGCTTGGAAGAAAAAAGTGTTCCTGTGCCTGGGGACTTTGGTGGGGATGGTTCTGTAGCGGAGCCTTGAGGGGTGAAGTAGTGCTGATCATAATCAGCTAATTACAATTACAGGAAATGTCGCGTTTACAGCCATACGGAGTTACAATTCGGACATTTCATTGATTTCTTATAGTCTATTCATAATTTTGCACAATTTTGGTGTATTTTGTGTGTAAATTCTTGCTGACTTTAGCAGTTAATAGCAAAGCCCTCACACCTGCTATTGTCACCCAAATTGCTACATATATTATGGAGAATAGTGGGAACCATTAAAAAAATTTTTTTCAAAAGACCTTTTAGTTTTAGGGAAAATAGGAAAATTTTCAAGAAAAATGCAAAGAAAAAATGAGAAAAATTACGGTTTTAACAACCCTGTTTCCTTTGCATTTTTAACATTGATTTTTTTCAAAAACTACAAAGTCTTTTTAACCACTTGAGGATCGTAGGCTTACACCCCCTTAGTGACCAGGATTTAGGACACTGCAGCTTTAAGGGCTCCCCCCCCCACACACACCACCACCCTTTTCTGCCCACCAACAGAGCTTTCTGTTTGTTTGTTTTTTTATTTACTTAATTGTTATTTATTTTTAAATACATTTTCCCTTTTTTTATATAGTTTTTCCCTCCCTCCACCCACCAGCCAATCACAGCGACTAGCTGTCCCCAGTACAGCACTGCCGTAGATTGCACCGCTGTACAGCGTAAATAGGTTTTGCCTTCTTACAGTCTCCTAGCGGCGATCACCGCTGTGAGACTGATGAGGGAGCAGACCTCCGTCATTTAACTGGAGATGCACGGCGTGCACGATCTCCTGCAAAACCCCGCCCCAGGACTGCCCACCAATTGGCGTTGAGCGGTCCTGGGGCGGCTGGCCCTGGACCTCAGTTTGGAGGTGTGGAGGAGGTCCAGTGGTGGCAAGGGTAACCTCTCTGCAGCATTGATTACTGTTGGAAGTTTGTACCTGTCGCTTGTAGTTGCACCTACATACCAGACAATGACGGAGGAGCTCTGCACCTACCCCTACCTCATCCTCCCCAGCAATGCTAATTATCTAATTAGCACTGCATATAAGGACTTAAAGCGGACCTGAACTCAGAACTTCCTCTTTGCTCTAAAAGATCGGCAACAACATAATGACCTTTAAAGAAAAACATTTCTTTGTTAGAGCTGATACAAGTCCTGCAATAAATCTGCACTGTGTCTACTTTTTGCTTTCATGGAAGCAGACATAGGGTTAACAGCCTGTGTTTTCCACTTAGCTGCTCTGCCATGGCAGACAGCTGTCACCGCTGAGAGATCAAATTACAACTTGTGATTAGTCACAGATGAGCAGGGTTTAGACAGGCTAAATTCTCTGAATGCATACAGGGTGCATTTCTCTGTTTTCCTTCTGTCATGTGCAAGAGTTCAGGTCCACTTTAAAGGGGGAGATTAATACAATTGTGGGGAATGGTCAGAAGAAAAAAAGCCTGCACTGTTTTATTTTCCATTTCTTAAAATGGGACCTACACTTTTACATTGTTACATTTATACAATTATAAACAGGTTTTGTTCTCTGACAGATAACGTGAATGAGGTGCTAATCATTTCATCTTGTGTGAAAATGTATTCCTAATTGTATGCAGCTTGGACTTGGGCAGGTCATCCTCAATCCCTCTTTCAAGCTGGGTACAGGATCTTCTCAAACAATTAGCATATTGTGATAAAGTTCATTATTTTCTGTAATGTACTGATAAACATTAGACTTTCATATATTTTAGATTCATTACACACAACTGAAGTAGTTCAAGCCTTTTATTGTTTTAATATTGATGATTTTGGCATACAGCTCATGAAAACCCCAAATTCCTATCTCAAAAAATTAGCATATTCCATCCGACCAATAAAAGAAAAGTGTTTTTAAAACAAAAAAAGTCAACTTTCAAATAATTATGTTCAGTTATGCACTCAATACTTGGTCGGGAATCCTTTTGCAGAAATGACTGCTTCAATGCGGCGTGGCATGGAGGCAATCAGCCTGTGGCACTGATCAGGTGTTATGGAGGCCCAGGATGCTTCGATAGCGGCCTTAAGCTCATCCAGAGTATTGGGTCTTGCGTCTCTCAACTTTCTCTTCACAGTATCCCACAGATTCTCTATTGGGTTCAGGTCAGGAGAGTTGGCAGGCCAATTGAGCACAGTAATACCATGGTCAGTCCATTTACCAGTGGTTTTGGCACTGTGAGCAGGTGCCAGGTCGTGCTGAAAAATGAAATCTTCATCTCCATAAAGCTTTTCAGCAGATGGAAGCATGAAGCGCTCCAAAATATCCTGATAGCTAGCTGCATTGACCCTGCCCTTGATAAAACACAGTGGACCAACACCAGCAGCTGACATGGCACCCCAGACCATCACTGACTGTGGGTTCTTGACACTGGACATCAGGCATTTTGGCATTTCCCTCTCCCCAGTCTTCCTCCAGACTCTGGCACCATGATTTTAGAATGACATGTAAAAGTTGCTTTCATCTGAAAAAAGTACTTTGGACCACTGAGCAACAGTCCAGTACTGCTTCTCTGTAGCTCATGTCAGGCACTTCTGCCGCTGTTTCTGGTTCAAAAGTGGGTTCATGCTTCCATCTGCTGAAAAGCTTTATGGAGATGAAGATTTCATTTTTCAGCACGACCTGGCACCTGCTCACAGTGCCCAAACCACTGGTAAATGGTTTACTGACCATGGTATTACTGTGCTCAATTGGCCTGCCAACTCTCCTGACCTGAACCCAATAGAGAATCTGTGGGATATTGTAAAGAGAAAGTTGAGAGACGCAAGACCCAACACTCTGGTTGAGCTTAAAGGATACCACAACTGACATGTGGCATAATGAGATAGACATGGGTATGTACAGTGCCTAGCACACAAATAACTATGCTGTGTTCCTTTTTTTCTTTCTCTGCCTGAAAGAGGTAAATATCAGGTATGTAAGTGGCTGACTCAGTCCTGACTCAGACAGGAAGTGACTACAGTGTGACCCTCACTGATAAGAAATTCCCCCTTTTTTGTCTCTTTCTTGCTCTCAAAAGCCATTTTCTGCTAGGAAAGTGTTTTATAGTTGGAATTTCTTATCAGTGAAGGTCACACTGTAGTCACTTCCTGTCTGAGTAAGCCACTTAAATGCCTGATATTTACCTCTTTCAGGCAGAGAAAGAAAAAAAGGAACACAGCATAGTTATTTGTGTGTTGGGCACTGTACATACCCATGTCTATCTCATTATGCCACATGTCAGTTGTGGTATCCTTTAAGGCTGCTATTAAAGCATCCTAATCCTCCATAACACCTGAGCAGTGCCACAGGCTGATTGCCTCCATGCCACGCCGCATTGAAGCAGTCATTTCTGCAAAAGGATTCCCGACCAAGTATTGAGTGCATAACTGAACATAATTATTTGAAGGTTGACTTTTTTTTTGTTTAAAAACACTTTTCTTTTATTGGTCGGATGAAATATGCTAACTTTTTGAGATAGGAAATTTGGATTTTTATGAGCTATATGCCAAAATCATCAATATTAAAACAATAAAAGGCTTGAACTACTTCAGTTGTGTGTAATGAATCTAAAATATATGAAAGTCTAATGTTTATCAGTACATTACAGAAACTAATGAACTTTATCACAACATGCTAATTTTTTTAGAAGATCCTGTATAGTTTGCATGAAATTTTCATGCTAGATGAAACAATTTGCATCACATTGACCATCTTTACCCCCTGTCAATCAGGAGTACAGAAGTAGCGCCTCACGGTGCCGCAATTCCCCAAAAGTGCTGATCAGAAGCCCCATTCACTTGCTTTGAAATGTGGTGTTCCACTTTTCAGAAGAAGTACAAGACACCATTGCCAATCTGAGAGCTCTAAATTAATATTATTATTATTTAGTATTAGAGATGGCCCGAACTGTTCGCTTGCGAACATTACATTGGGAATGACCCCAGGGTCACTTCTGTGTTCACAAACTACCTCAATACTGTGCAAACACTTTTCTGGGGGTCCCGCGTCCTTGATTGCGTGCCCGCAGTCGAGAGCGATCTATGCATGTGCATGATGTCACGCAGAGCACTCCCAGCTGCGGACACGTGATCAAGGACGCTCGTCCTCCGGGAATGCAAAACATCACAATGAACTTCCGCACACTCCTCATGTAAACCCATTTACGAAAATCATGCAGTCTCTTGCATAGTCACATACACCGTGTAGAGGTAGCCCAGTGTCGTATGTGTCCTAACTCTGGTCCTGTAACATGCATAGCACAAACATGCACGCATTCAGAGCATAAAAACCTATCTACGGAATAGGAGCATATATCCTTAAATGGGAACTTCAGCCTAAACAAACATACTGTCATTAAGTTACATTAGTTATGTTAATTAAAATAGATGGGTAATATAATCTCTTACCCACACTGTTTTAAAAGAGGCAAAAACAAGTAAGATTCTCCGGGCACCAGATGGATTTGCAAGTCACCTTTAATGAACTCCCAGCACCTTCATCTATATATATAAAATCGGATGTGTGTGTGTGTGTGTGTATGTGCCGCGATCACTCGAAAACCCCTTGACCGATTTGAACGAAACTTGGTATACAGGTTCCTTACTACCTGGGATGATAGGTTCTGGGGGTCTCGCGGCCCCCCTGCCCACCTGGGCGGAGCTACAAACAGCAAATCAGATTCCACCCATTCAAGTCAATGGAAAAAATGTAAAAGGCTGCCATTCTCACAGTAATCAAGCCAGAGTCCCCACACTTGGCACAGTTGGTCACTTGGTGACCGAGGTTACAAATCCAGGAAAAGCGGGTGGAGCATAAAACAGCCAATCAAAATTCAGCCATTCCTTTTAAATGGGAAAAAATGCAGCCATTCTTACACTGTTAATCGCAGGGTTCTCAAACTTGCCACACTTCGCCACTGGGTGAATAAGATTAAGATTTTGGAAAGTGGGTGGAGCCTACAACAGCCAATCAAAATTCACCTATTGCGTTTAAAGGGGAATATTTAAACTGCTGCCATTCTTACACTGTTTATGGCAGAGGCTTCAGACTTGCTGCAGTCAGTCATTAGGTGACTGGGGTCCAAATTCACTAAAGGGGCGGGGCCACAAACAGCCAATCAGATTTCTTTGCTGGATAAACTGCTTCCATTCACACAATTTTGATGCCAGGAACCTGAAAGCTCACAAAATTGGTCATTGAGTGACTGTGTGACAAGGTTACACAAAGTGGGTGGAGCCAAAAACACATTTTACTGGGAAAATATAAACTGCAGCCATTCTTACACTGTTAATGGCAGGGTTGTCAAACTTTGCACAGTTGGTCATTGAGTGAATGTGATTAAGATTTTGGGAAGTGGGTAGAGCCTACAACAGCCAATCAAAATTCAACTTTTGATTGTCAAAGGGAATATTTAAACTGCAACCATTCTTATACTGTTAATAGCAGATGCCTCAAACCTGGTACAGCTGGGCACTGGGTGACTGGGGTTCAAATTCAGAAAGGGGCGGAGCCACAAACAGCCAATCAGATATACAAAGTATTGATACCAAGGATCCCAAAGCTGATAAACTTGGTAATTGAGTGACTATATGTCAAGGTTACAAAAAGTGGGCGGTGCCAGAAACTTAATTTTTTACATGGCAGGGTTCCCAAACTTGATACAATTGGCCACTGGGTGCCTGGGATTATTATTCAGAAATGTGGGTGGAGCCTACAACAGCCAATCAAAATTCAGCTATT
The DNA here is from genome assembly GCF_040937935.1 of Hyperolius riggenbachi. NCBI lineage: Eukaryota > Metazoa > Chordata > Amphibia > Anura > Hyperoliidae > Hyperolius > Hyperolius riggenbachi. The sequence continues at coordinate 376,613,530 of NC_090651.1, forward strand.
GATTTTCATGGGGAATATTTACATTGCTACCATTCTTACACTGTTAATGGCAGAGGCCTCAAACCTGATACAGTCAGTAATTGGGTGACTGGGGACCAAATTCACTAAAGGCGGTGGAGCCACAAACAGCCAATCAGATTTGTTAGATTGATTTCAGCCATTCTGTTATTGGCAGGGTTCTCAAACTTGACACAGTTGGCCACTGGGTGACTAGGATTAATATTTAGGAAAGTGGGTGGAGTGTACAGCAGCCAATCAAAATTCATCTTTTGATTTTCAAGGGGAATATTTACATTGCTGCCATTCTTGCACTGTTAATGGCACAGATTATTATACAGAAAAGTGGGTGGAGCCTAAAAAAAACAATCAAAATTCACCTGTTGATTTTCAAAGGGAATATTAAAATTGCTGCCATTCTTGCACTGTTAATGGCACAAGCCTCAAACCTGGTACAGTTGATCATTGGGTCACTGGGGTTCAAATTCAGAAAAGGGGATAGAGGAGGCATGGGCAAACTTGGCCCTCCAGCTGTTGAGGAACTACAAGTCCCACAATGCATTGCAGGAGTCTGACAGCCACAGTCATGACTCATAAAGGCAAATGCATTGTGGGATTTGTAGTTCCTTAACAGCTGGAGGGTCAAGTTTGCCCATGCCTGTGATAGAGCCACAAACAGCCAATCAGATGTTTCATTTCACTGGGAAAATACAAATTATTGATGCCAAGGACCCAAAGCTCACAAACATGGTCATTGAGTGACTGTGTGTCCAGTTTACAAAAAGTGGGCGGAGCCAAAAACAAATTTCAATGGGAAAATGTAAACTGCAGCCCTTCTTCACTGTTAATGGCAGGGATCTCAAACTTTGCCAAGATGGTCACTGGGTGACTGAGATTAATATTCAGGGAAGTGGGTGGAGCCTATAATAGCCAAAATAGCCAAAATAGTCAAAATTCACCTGTTGATTTTCAAAAGGAATATTTAAATTGCTGCCATTTTTACACTGGTATTAGCAGATCAGAGCAGTTTCTAGGCTAAATTTCACCCAGGGCGAGGGTGTAAAAATCGCCCCCCACCCCACCCCCATGGAGCCAGGCATAGGTGCCCGCAGTACAGGTTGAACAGGTTAGCTACGTAGGTGCCTCCAGTATAGGGTAGCCTGCATAGTTGCCCCCAGTGTAGGTTAGATAGGTAGGTGCCTGCTTTATAGGTTATCTACGTTGGTGCCTCCAGTATAGGGTAGCCCGTATAGTTGCCACCAGTGTGGGTTAGATAGGTAGGTGCCCCCAGTATAGTTTAGATAGGTAGGTGCCCGCAGTATAGGTTAGATAGGTAGGTTCCCGCAGTATAGGTTCGATAGGTAGGTTCCCCCAGTATGGGTTAGATCGGTAGGTTCCCCCAGTATAGGTTCAATAGGTAGGTTCCCCCAGTATAGGTTAGATAGGTAGGTCCCCCCAGTATGGGTTAGATAGGTAGGTTCCTGCAGTTTAGGATAGTTAGGTAGGTTCCCGCAGTATAGCTTGGCTAGGTAGGTTCCCGCAGTATAGGTTAGTTAGGTAGGTTCCCGCAGTATAGGTTAGTTAGGTAAGTTCCCGCAGTATAGGATAGTTAGGTAGGTTCCCACAGTATAGCTTGGCTAGGTAGGTTCTTGCAGTATAGGTTAGTTAGGTAGGTTCCCGCAGTATAGGTTAGTTAGGTAGGTTCCCGCAGTATAGGTTAGTTAGGTAGGTTCCCGCAGTATAGGATAGTTAGGTAGGTTCCTACAGTATAGCTTGGCTAGGTAGGTTCCCGCAGTATAGGTTAGTTAGGTAGGTTCCCGCAGTATAGGTTAGTTAGGTAGGTTCCCGCAGTATAGGTTAGTTAGGTAGGTTCCCGCAGTATAGGTTAGTTAGGTAGGTTCCCGCAGTATAGGTTAGTTAGGTAGGTAGGTTCCTGCAGTGTAGGATAAATAGGTAGGTTCCTGCAGTTTAGGTTAGTTAGGTAGGTTCCCACAGTTTAGGTTAGTTGGTATGGGCGGTATGAGTTGGGCGCAGGAGCGGGGGGAGCGAACATAATAGTAATAACTCACCTGCTTCCGCCGAACCCGCGCTGCTTCAATGTCCTTCCTTTCCCGGCATCTATCTCATTAGTCACAGTGCTTCCTGTGATGACATGCGGTATGTCATCACAGGGGGCGCTGTTACCAGGCGACGGACGCCGGAAGAGGAAAGATATTGAAACTGCGGGGAACGGATGAAGAAGGTGAGTTATAACTATTATGTCCGTTCCCCCGCTCCGGCGCCCCCCCTCCTGCCGCACAATAAAGCACCCCGGGCGATTGCACGTATCACACACCCATAGAAACGGGGCTGTAGCAGATGCCTCAAACCTGCTATAGTTGGTCATTGGGTGACTGGGGTTCAAATGTTGGAGAGGAGTGCAGCCACAGACAGCCAATCTGATTTGTTTAATTTCTATGGGAATATACAAATTATTGATGCCAAAGACCCCGAAGTTCACAAACTTGGTCATTGAGTGTTCGTGCATTAGGGTTAGAAAAAGTGGGCGGAGCCAAAACCGGTCAAATACATACACAGGCAGTTCCACGTCATTAGTGGGTGGAGACAAATGCAAATTTCACTGGGAAAATGTAAACTGCAGCCATACTTACACTGTTAATGGTAGGGTTCTCAAACTTTGCACAGTTGGTCACTGGGTGACTGGGTTAAATATTCAGAAAAGTGGGTGGAGCCTACAAAAGTGAATCAAACTTCACCTATTGCTTCTCAAGGGGAATATTTAATTGCTGCCATTCTTGCACTGTTAATGGCACAGGCCTCAAACCTGCTACAGTTGGTCATTGGGTGACTGGGGTTCAAATTCAGAAAAGGGGTGGAGCCACAAACAGCCAATCAGATTTTTTTCATTTCAATGCAAATTATTGTTTCCAAAGACCGCAAAGCTCACAAACTTGGTCATTGAGTAATTGTGTGTTAGGGTTAGAAAAAGTGGGCGGAGCCAACACTAGCCAAATACATACCCGGGCAACGCCGGGCAATCAGCTAGTAGATACATACAACAATTCTAAGCCTTAGAATTGTTGTATGTATCTATGAAGGTGCTGGGAGTTCATTAAAGGTGACTTGCAAATCCATCTGGTGCCCGGAGAATCTTACTTGTTTTTGCCTGGATATAATACTTACTGGAGGCACAGTGGATATAGCACCTGCAGCTCCTGGCCTGCCAAGTCAGCATCTAGTGCCGATTTTTCTCCTCTTCCCTGCAAAAACTGTTTTAAAAGAACAGGCAAATGTTTGTGATTTCATGATGGCAGCCATCTTTTTGGTTGAAAGGAGGTGACGGAGCATGAGACACAGTTCCAACTGTCCTGTGTCCTGATCACCTCTCCCAGTTGCTAGGCAACATGAATAACAACATAGGAAATCCCATCATGCTCTGCACAGCATCAGGGAAAAAAGCCCGGGCTTTTTTTCTTTGATGGGTGGAGCTTTTCTTTGGTAAGAAAAACAAAGTTCTGATGCTGTGAAACTGTTAAAGAAACACCAAGCCTTTTCAGTGCTGCTGAGTAGATTTTTAGTCTGGAGGTTCACTTTAATGTCCTCCCTTAGAGACAGTGCATCTAACTAATCCTGAAAGGGAGCTGCTAGTACATACATATGTACCGTGTGAACACACCAGCAAGCTGTGTGTTAAGATCACTAATAGGGGAAGAGGGAGAGCACTAGATAAAATCCTGGCCACAAAGGATCAAATACAATTTAAAAAACACAAAATCCAGGCTCCTCACCTCAAGCTAGGACATTTAAACACTTGTAGATTTAATGGGGAGGTCCTGGAAGGGGTGTGGCAAGCAAAACAGCAAAGTCAAAATGAACTTCCGCACACTCATGCAAATCTTCATGCGAATCCATTTACAAAATCATGCAGCAATCAATGCTGTCCCTTCATCTTGCGAACACAGAAGTTACCCAGAGGTCATTCCCCATGTAGTGTTCTCAAGCAAACAGTGCAGGGCATCTCTATTTAGTATTTCTATTGCGGCAACATCTTCCGCAGCGCTGTACAGAGTATATTGTCTTGTCACTTTACTGTCCCTCAGAGGGGCTCACAATCTAGTCCCTACCATAGACATATGTCTATATATCTATGGTGTAGCATATGTATCGTAGTCTAGGGCCAATTTAGTGGGGTGGGAGGCAATTAACTTATCTATATGCTTTTGGGATGTGGAAGGAAATGGGAATGCATGGAGGAAACCCACACAGATATGGGGAGAACATACAAGCTTCGTGCAGATAGTGCCCTGGTGGGTATACGAACTGGGGACCCCGCGCTGCAAGACGGGAGCACTAACCACTAGGCACAGAGCTGGAGGAGTGCATAGTTTAAACAAAAGCAACCTAGAAATATCAGCTGGGAACAAAATTCAGGTAAGAATATCAATGTTTCTTATTAACTAGATCTCAGTAAAAATGCATAAGCCAGCCCACCAGAGAGGGGCAGGAAGGGGTCCAGGAGTCGGAGCATTGCTATATGCAATCAATGCTGCGAAGAGCTCATTAAAAAAAAAAAAGTTAAGTTCTCCCTTAAAGCGGAATATAACCCTGCATTTCGACTTTGCTCTAAAACATTATTTACAGTATATTATATGCAACCAGCATTTTTTTTTTTTTACTAGACCAGCATTGGAAGAGTTACACAAGGCTTTAAAGTTCCTGGAGATTTCTGCAGACGCATCCGAAGCTGCAATAGATACATTTTGTTTACATAAATGTATCTAAGTGTTGAATGTGACTCATCTCTCTGACTGAGAAGGAGCTGGAGGACAGCCAAAGAGTGTGTAACATTTCTCAAAAGATACATTTAACTAAATAGAATGTTACAATCTGAACTTCTGCATATCTCTCCACGGAACTTGAAACCCCTGTGTGTAACCCTTCCAATGCTGGTCTAGTAAAAAAAAAAATGCTTTTTGCATATTATATGCTGTAAATAATGTTTAAAGCAAAGTTGAAATGCAGGGTTATATTCCGCTTTAAGCTATTCACAGCCAAAATCAAATTAAACTATAAGAAGAGTTGCCTGAACTACATAACTTTTTCTTATTCTTTTCAGATAATGTCAGTTATGTCACATATGATGTTCAATGGAACAGTACAAGCACTCAAAACAACACTGAAAATACCACGCCTTCAATTCCACTGGAAACTTTTTCTTCAGGTATTACTGCCATGTGTGTGTGTGTGTGTGTGTGTGCGCGCGCGCCCGTCAGGGGCGCTGCCAGGATCCTATGAGATCACTCAGGGGCTCTTTTGGGCACTCTAGCTGAAAAAATGGGTGTGGCAATGCACCAGCATGTGGGTGTGGTCATGGGTGGGGGCAAATTTACTTGAACTTAACAGCGGTCTAAGTAGGCCTGCCCAGCAAAATGCTGGATGAAGCTCCCCTCTCCATTAATACAGAAAAAATAAAATGCAGCATATCACATAAATAGGCAGTGTTACTTAAACATATGGGACATGCTGTGTGCTGTGTGGTGCCATGATGGGTGTTGTGGTACCTCTGTGGAGCATGCCGGGTGGTGTGGTGAACATGCTGGAAGCTGTGGAGCTTACATCAGAAGCATGCATAGCTGTGTATGTCCTCACTGTTCCTCACCTTGACCACCTTAGCAGAGTAGCAGAGCAGATGGAACTACTCATCTCCTCCATCCGCTTTCCAAGTCTGAAGACATCCTCTGTAACTGGCGATTCTCCCCCTAGCATCTGAGAATCAAACGCTAGGAACTTTAGTACCTGACTCATTCTCAGACACCAGGGGGAGAAGCCTGAAAGAGAAGACACTAGGGGGAGAAGCCTGAAAGAGAAGACACTAGGGGGAGAAGCCTGAAAGAGAAGACACTAGGGGGAGAAGCCTGAAAGAGAAGACACTAGGGAGAGAAGCCTGAAAGAGAAGACACTAGGGGGAGAAGCCTGAAAGAGAAGACACTAGGGGGAGAAGCCTGAAAGAGAAGACACTAGGGGGAGAAGCCTGAAAGAGAAGACACTAGGGGAGAAGCCTGAAAGCGACTGGAAGTGAGTACTGCCACCTGCTGCCTGGGGGACATCCAGGGCACCTCAGAATAGATCCGGGGCACGTGCCACTGATCTTTGGGGCAAGCAACGCCCCTGGTGTGCGTGCGTGTGTGTGTGTGTGTGCATGCGAGAGAGAGCACACGTTGCATGCTATATTTTACAACACAAAAAATGAAATGCACCAAGACTAGATATTATGCATAAAGGATGGTCACCTATCTGTATAGGTAGGTAAGAGCCACTGGCTGGCAAAATAGGTCATACATAGATGAAATAAACCAAACCCAACAATTCTGAGGACGGGTCACATTTTTGAGTGTTTTCTGTATGTCTGAAATGAACAATCCCCACAAGTGCATTATTTTTGGATCAGTGGACGTCATTGTCATTCACCCAATGAATAGCATGATTCTGTCCCGTGGCACAAACCACAGCAACAGATCACAGCCCATCCCTTAAATGGAACAACGGATCCATACAATATGAATATGGGGAGTTTTTTCCTTTTGGATCCATTGTAGTGTGAACCAAGCTGGGGCTTTTATCTGAGATCAAAGCCCAGGTTCTGTTCTTTTTTATTATTATTTATTAGTTTTACTAAGCGCCAACATCTTACAAAATTCCCATTCCACACTGTTGAAGGCTTTGGCGATATCGAAAGCAAGAACAACCCGCTCACCCATATTGTCCGTTGGTAGTTGAATGTTAAAGAGTATCTTCAAGAGGAACTCCAGTGAAAATAATGTAATAATGATTTAGTCAGTGTTTGGCCATTGTAAAATCTTTCCTCTCCCCGATTTACTTTCTGACATTTATTACATGGTGACATTGTTACTGTGGGCAGGTTATGTAGCTGCTGCTAGCTGTTTTTGGCAGTTGGAAACAGCAATTTCCCACAATGCAATAAGGTTCACAGACAGGAAACTGCCAGGACCATGGTCCTCAGAGTTTCTTGTGGGAGGGGCTTCACCACAATATTAGTCATACAGCGCCCCCTGATGGTCTGTTTGTGAAAAGGAATTGATTTCTCAGGGGGTATCAGCTTCTGATTGGGATGAAGTTCAATTCTTGGTCACAGTTTTTTTTAAGCACAAAAAGCAGAGCCTATCATGTGATCAGGACTCAGATGATGCTCCACCCCCTTACTTGGGAACGCAGTTGGGTTCATAATTTCAAAGCCCGCAGAAGCTCTTCAGAAACTTCCATCTGCGTTGCCGTGACCCGCCCCCATCTTAGCAGCCACCCCACCAATTAGGCTGCAACACAGATGGGGGTGGCCAGAGCCTTGGCAGAGATTGTGGAAAAAACTGCCATGGCTGCAATTCAAAGGGGGGGAGGGGGCAGAGTGATCATCTGCCTGGATAAGTTATATTGGATCAGGTATGTATTTAACCCTGAGCTGCCCCCCCCCCCCTCATCCTGTATCATTAAGACAGAGTCTGTTATGAAGTTAAATTGCACAAACTCTTACTCTTACTTCTCACATTGTTTGCCCTATATTGTGCAGTCGTGTGGCACGTAATACACTCCTTACTTCTCACATTCACTGGTCCAGTCAGTCAGCAAGTTTTGATTTTCAAATATAAATATACAGATAGAATAAATTGGCAAAATACTTTTTAAGATTGGTGCCACAATAATTTATAGCCTCCTTTCAGTTTTCTGCATGCGTTTTTCTAAATATGTATGTCATGAGGGTATATTACAGTTATTTTTGCAAGCAAGCTCAAAATAGAAATAAATATGCCTGTATTTCCAAATAAAATATTGTCAGCATTGTACTAGGGACACAATTTAAATATTGTAATAACCAGAACAAATGGGCAAATAAAATCTGTGGACTTTATCTATAGTAGCACTTTTTATTTTCAAACTATAATGGCTAAAAACAGAGAAATGATAACGTTTTTCAATTTTTTTCTCCTTCTTCACTTTAAAATGTATACGAAATTAAAATAACTTAGCAAAAGTACCACCCAAAGAAATCCTAATTTGTCCCACAAAAAAATCAATATATACCGTAGATCCTTTAGGTGTTTTAGGTAGATATAACGTTATTGCAGAATAAATGAATGTTAATCAGGTTACCTCTCAATCATGTTTTTTCCAAGCTAAATAATTCTAGCTTGTCTAACCTTTCTTGGTAAGTGAGACTTTCCATCTCATTAATTTAGCTATCTGTTTTTGATTTTTGTACTCGTTCTAGAAGGCCAATGTATGTCCTTTCTATAGTGTGATGCCTAAAACTGTATCCACTACTCAAGATGTGGATCACAAGTCATTTATACAGAGGGAGCACTAGCATCTTGAGATTTCATTTCCCGTTTTATGCATCCCAGAATTTTATTTGCTTTAGCTGCTGCTGCTTGGCATTGTATACAATTACTTAACTTGCTTTCAACCAGTATTCCTAATGGCCCATACTCACGGGCAACTTTTTGGGCCTGTCGCCAGCACACGTGAGCGTGTGGGCGACAGGCCAGCGACAGCTCCTCGCCAGGTCCCTCCGCGTACACACGCGGAAGAGGGACCAGCGGCGGGACGGAAGCTGTCGCCGACGTTCCTCCTCCCCCCGCCGGAAGCTCCGTATTCCTCAATGGAGGTTGCTGTCGCTAGTCCGCGTACTCACGCGGACTAGCGACAGTTGCGGCGGAGTTGACAGGCGACATCAGCGACAAGCGTCAGTTCGGGGTGAATGCCTGTGCAACGGCGCATATTCACGGGCGACCTGTCGCCGCAACAAGCGCGCGCCGTGTGTTGCGGCGACAATTGTAGCCCGTGAGTATGGGCCATAAGTCCTTCTCCAAGTCTGATGTTCCCAGCTGTATGCCATTTATCTTATATGATGCTCTACCATTGGTACGTCCAAGGTGCATGACCTACGGACGTTATACATTTCTGAAAACCCCTGATTTTCTACTACGTTTCTTAGGTTAGCTTATAATCTGAATTGTATTTTTCCTGTTAGTTTAGTCATCCTTCAACATTCGGTTATATATGTCCAAGTAATCTTGTTTCTCTGTTGATTGCTGTTTTGCTGTAACATAAACATAGTGATGCACTTATAGCTAATATTTGGTGATTCTTAGATCTACTCTACCCATATGGATCTGCGATTGACACCCTGAGTCCTAAATCAGATGACGGAACTTCCCCATTAGTATATCTCTCTACAGCTGTTCCACTTTTTGGGAGAACTTACATTTCTCTATATGTGAGTATGTTACAAGTACACTTAAATGACAAGATAATACTAATGTAATATAGTGAACTTCCAATAATATAAGAAAATGTCCATAAAAAGTCTCTGAGCAATATGTAGAACCTCTTGTCCTTGTGGCTCCACAATGGATGTTCACAAGTAAAAGGGCATGGAACAACATATAGTGTGATCTGTTTCAAAAACAATTCTGGGCCTTCCACCCAGCCCCATGCTGCCCACGCCAGCTAACAGCTATAAGCACTTAGGGCATTACCTGGGAATCTGGGATTGACAACCTGGCTAATGGAATCTACAGACAGCACTCCCAGACAGCGCCAGGTCTCTTTTCCTCAGCTTACCAGGAAATGATATAGGGATAGCAGTCCCTTAGTACCATCTAAGGACTAAACATCAATGCATAGCGTAAAACCATAGAAGGATTGCATACAAAGATATCAGGATATACTCACAAACATAGAAGTAAAAAGCATGTTTGTTTAAAAGTCCTGAGGATGTGTTCTGATCTCACTGATCTTCTGTAGCTCAGCCCAATATATATAAAGTTTTTCCTCATCTTTTAAAGTATATATCAAGTGACAGGATAGCACAGTAGTCCTCTCCATGTGGTCAGGATTGAAAGAAGTCACATACCTCATGCCTGTCAGTAATCCTGCGCTTACCATGTCAGTTTCTGCTGCCTCCGCTGGCAGCCCATCTGGGACTTCCGGTGTGGCTGCCCGCATTGTCAGGGATGGTGTCAGCGGCGTTCATGCGGAGATTCGGCCGCATGATTCTCAGACTGTAAATGAGGGTGGACGCATGCGCTGTCAGTGTCGCTCCTCTTATGCTCTAAGGAAGCGTATCAGCTGATCACCTGTCAGCTGACACGCATGGCTCCACCTCCGGTTCCTGATTGGCCAAGAGGCTTTGGGGTGTGGTCTCCTGCTTACCCGGGCTTCTTAAGCGCTTTTCTGACACTTGCTCTCTGTCTGCTCAAGCTAACACTTTGCAGTGAAGGCTTCAGACCTTAGTCAGTTCCGTGTGTGGCTTGAACCGGCAGGACCCTGGGGATTCCATACTAGCTCAGCTTACTTATATATTGATTATACTTGTGTTTGACTTCTGCCTGTTTCTCTGACTCCTCTTTGCCTGCTGATTTTGTACCTTTGCCAATCTGATTTGTTGCCGACCACTGCCTGTTTACTCACTTAAATCTAGCCTGCCGATTCTGCACCTTTGCCTACCTGACCTGTTGCCGACCACTGCCTGTTTACTCACTAAGAGATTGCCTGCCGATTTTGTACCTGACCAATCTGATCTGTTGCCGACTCAATTTCTCTGACCATTCTCTATATCTGTGTTCAGTGTTTGTAAGGCCTTCCACTGCCACTATTTGTAAGACTTTACCCTTCCAGGGAAAGTCTGATATTTGTCTGTCTGCTAGTGCCCACACACACTAGCAGATCGTTACAATATCCTCTTGGTCTTAATACACACCCCGCCATATTTACTTCAGATTCTACTTGAATGAGATATCAGATTACTATTCAAATCTAACATTGACTGGACATAGAAGAAAGCTAACGTACACTAGTGATGACTGAGCACAAATTTTGCATAGACGTATTTATGCATCAAAATTTGCAATTACAATGTGAAATTTCGGGAAATCCCAATTAATTTCATCTGTAATTGTAATCATTCATAATTTTGCATACATTTTTGCATAATTTGTATGTAATTTTGTGCTGACTTTAGCGGTGAATAGCAAAGCCCCCATACACGCTATTGCCACCAAAATTGCTGCATATGTTAAGGAGAATAGTGGTGGGTACAAGTCAAAAAAAAATTTTTTTTTCAAAAAAGACCTGGTAGTTCTTGAGAAAAATGTTTTTTGAATTTAAAAAACATTTTTCCTTTGCACATTTAACCATTTCAGCAAGCGGGGATTTTTCACCTTATGCATCGGAGCAATTTTCACCTCCCATTCATTCGCTAATAACTTTATCACTACTTATCACAATTTATTGATCTATATCTTGTTTTTTCTGCCACTAATTAGGCTTTCTGTGGGTGGTACACTTTGCTAAGAGCCACTTCACTGTAAATGCATTTTAACAGGATTAATAAGAAAAAAATGGAAAAAATTCATTATTTCTCAGGTTTCGGCCATTGTAGCTTTAAAACAATATATGCTACCATAATTAAAACCTATGTATTTTATTTTCCCGTATGTCTCGGTTATTACACCATTTAAATGTTGTCCCTATCACAATGTATGGCGCCAATATTTTATTTGGAAATAAAGGTGCATTGTTTCCGTTTTGCACCCATCACTATTTACAAGCTTATAATTTAAAGAATATTTGTAGTATACCCCCCTCAAAAGCATATTTAAAAAGTTAAGACCCTTAGGTAACTATTTATGACTTTTTTTTTTAATTGTAATTTTTTTTTTTTCTTTAAAAAAAAACTTTGGGGGAATATTTTGGTGTGGGACATAAATAGCTAATTTTTAATGTTAGTATGTGTGTAAATTGTAATATAAAAAATGTGTAGATGTAGTTTTACTATTTGGCCACAAGATGGCCACCTTCGTTTTTTGGTTTCCCTCCTTGTACTTCTCGCTAAGCGGAACTACAAGGGGATGCGGAAATTCTTCCGGGCAGAAGAACTGAAGCCTCACGGGTGAGCGCTTCGGTTTTTCTGCAGGGGAAAGGGATCGGTGATCGGGAACCATGTTCCTTTTCACTGATCCCAGGGCTACCGGGGGACACCATGAGGAGGCGGGGGCGTGCCCCCGATCACGGGCGGGAGCGCGCCGAAGCGCGACACCGCATCAGAGCAGCCGCCCGGACGTGAGCTTCATGTCCGGGCGGCAGAGTGGTATGCATGTGAATGAACAGTGGTTACTGCCAGTATATGATTTTTATTCCCCACTCCACCCCACATTCGTGGTATGCAAAAAAACTGCAGACATGGCCCGTATTCACAAACGATGCCAGACTCCCCCACACATGGGGCTCACCAGGAGACTGCAGAGACAACAGACTATCACTTGTGGCAGGCTCCTCAGAATAATCAAGATGGGAACCTCAATTAAACAACTCCACATAGCATAAAATAAACTTGTAATAAAAGATACAATCCAGATTTGCACTCCCAAACATCATTGGATCATGCACATATGTCAGTAACCATAAACAAAATAGGACATGACACTCTTAGGCTGTATTCAGCAACAAGCTCTATTGAAACAAAGAATGTCCACTTTGCTCCAATACAGCCTAGGAGTGCTGTGTCCTTTTTTGTTTATGGTTATCGGATTTACAGGGGTGGTGTAGCTGTTGGATGCTGGTCTTTGGTTGGCCAGTTTATTGCTGGTTTCTACCCACGGTGTGATGTCCTTTCAAGGCTACAGCCAGGCCCTGAGAAGGTTTGATGGACCTACCACACTGTCACCATTACTACCAGGGGATCGAGTCAGATGTACTGCCCTTGACATTTCTACGTTTTACTGTAAAAATCCATCCCAAGACCAGGAAATAATGGGAACTCTAATAGAATTGCACTTATCATGATTTAATAAGGTTTTTGTGTGTGGTCCGGTATAAGTCATGGAGAGAATCCGAAGACATAACGACAAAAGTTGTTTAGGTGATACCTTCAATGACTAACTGTACAAGATTTCTATGCAAACTTTAGAAACTTTAAGTTTCTTCTTCAGGCATGATAGAGAACTGGATCGGAAACCATTCTGACCCAGTTTTGTATCCTGCCTGAAGAAAAAACTTAACGTTTTAAAATCTTGCAAAGAAATCTTGTATAGTTAGTCATAAAAGGTATCACCTAAGCAACTTTTGTCGTTATGTCTTTGGATTTAATCACTTCAGTACCAGCACGCAGCAGCCTCTTCCCCCTCAAGGACCAGAGGCTGCTGGTACAGTAAAACGCTGCTTCCTGACGAATCGACACAAAAATCCGTGGCTCCCGCCAGTCATGGTGACAGGGCCAGGGGCCAATGAAAACGACTCCTGACCTACTTACAGAGCTCTGCCGTCATAGAGACGGCAGGGTGAGCGAATTGCGGCAGGGACAGAGCGGCAAAGGCGGTGGTAACTGCGGGGGTGCACAGTCAAGGCGACGTAGAGTCTACGTCCAGTCAGGGCCACAGCACCACCTGCTGGACATAGATTTGTACTGCATCGGTCCAGGAAAGATTAATAAGGCTTATAATAACCCTTTCCATGGTAAACAAAACAAAAAACTTTGTCCTAGATGTTGGACTACAATACTTCAGTCAATAGAACAACCTTCTCATTTACTTTTTAAACTTTTTTTTTCCTGGCACAGGTAGACAATAATGGTTTGCTGTCCTTCCGTTCACCAATCTGGCAATATGTACCACAAGATCTCCCTGTGGCTCTTGGAAACCCTTTCTTGGCTATCTTCTGGGCAGACATAAACAATCAAAGAGCAGGTGATATATATTACCGTCAGAGCACCGATCCACAGTACTTACAGCAGGCCACAAACGACATCAGGAGCTACTTTGGAGCTGAGAATTTCACAGCCCAGTGGGTGTTTATAGCGACGTGGGATAAAGTTGCATATTTCGGATCCTCCAGCAATAAGGTACAAAAAAACAGTACTCTATATCTTATACATTGGCTGTAAAGATTGCCTTTCATTACCCAATTCTCAACCCTAAAGATAGCAACAACAAGAGAGTGTGTGCATCAAGCACCAAGCTAAACCTGATGTATATGCAAACTTTGCAAACGTGGCCTACTTGGCTAAATCAAGAGCCATTGCTCATGCAAATTTGCATTTGCTTTTGCTTACCAGAATATGCAGTCTTACAACTAATTACAACACAAAATTTTTCCCTGTGGGGATTTGTCTGTGCAATATTTAGAACTTTTTAGCATTCACAAAACAAATTATAATTTGTGATATTTATCTCACTGTGAATCTACAGGTGAACACATTTCAGGCTGTGCTGAGCACCGACGGTAATCAGACATACCTCCTCTACAATTATGATGACATTCAGTGGCCAGGTGTGCAGCAGAATGGCACAGGATACCAAGGACCTCTGGCACTGGTAAGTAGACTCCTTCATGGACTGAATCACATTTTAGAGCTACTGAATGGTATTACAGTCAATCTGCCTGGATATACAAGATTTGTGTCTATTATTAAGCAAGCGGACAGTTAAGGTTCACTAATACTTTTAGGGCTGGTCGGCTCTGGCCCCTTAAGGAGGAACTCCAGTGAAAATAATGTAATAAAAAAAGTGCTTCATTTTTACAATAATTATGTATACATGATTTAGTCAGTGTTTGCTCATTGTAAAATCTTTCCTCTCCCCGATTTACATTCTGACATTTATTACATGGTGACATTTTTACTGTGGGCAGGTTATGTAGCTGCTGCTAACTGTTTTGGCTGTTAGAGACAGCTGTAAACAGCTAATTCCTGTCTGTAAACCTTGTTGCATTGTAACAAACTGCCAAAAGTACTGCGGTCCCGGAGCTTATTGTGGGAGGGGTTTCAGCACAAAATCAGTCCCCCTCCCCCCCCCCCCCCCCCCACACACACACACACACACCCTCACCACCATTCTGCATTACTGCTCAATCACTCATCGCCATGGGTCCCGGATCATGTGGAAGTGCTCCATACAATCCTCTAGAATGCTAGCCATTCTTTCTTTAACCATGAAGTCAGTCACTTTGGTCTTGACCTCCACAAAGGTTGCCACTTGTTTCTACCAGGATCTAGTGATTGTTTGTTTCGCCACAACAAAGAGATTATTAGTCCATATTTGTTGAGATGTGTTCAGGGAATATATCTTGAAATGCAAAAGCAAATGCTAAGGATTCCTAAGAACCTGTTTGCTAAATAGAGTCTGAATTAGCTCAAAAAACAAGAGACCAGAAGCGAGTTAGCATGGTGCAGGACTGTGCAGTAAACTACCCTTGATACTACACCTGGCACCTGGCAAATGGGCCAGTCTAGCTGAAACCTAATACCAATGGAAGAGCACTTTAAAGGCTGATTTGACCGCAGCCAGGTTCAGAAATAATTTAGGTCTAGTCTTCCATACCTCCTCCAATTTCCACCTTGTGATACAACAATGTCTAAAAGACTGAGACTGATTGCTTAGTGGAGAGTACAGTTCAGAGATCAGACCCCAGATACTCTCAATTTTTGGCAGGACAAGGGGGAACTCAACTTGGCAGGGAGCAAGGAGCATAACCAGTGTTGAATACAGTCTATCTAAAACCTTCCCTGAGATGTTCAATGAGATGTTCCCAAGTAAGAAACTGTGAAATTCTAATGTGAAAGTCGAAATTAGGAATTCAGCAAAAACCAATGTGCTCGTGCCTTCTTACAGGAACCTATGTCCACACTGAGCTACACAATTTAGGAACATACCTTACTTTCTATGCCTGTGCAAAGTAGGGGCAAATAATGCATTGAATTACCCCAGCAGAAATAGGCAACAGTAAAAACAACAACAACAACCCTGGAATTGTAAAATGTTCCCCCAGGCCTGCTCCGATATGTGTGAGCTTTTTGTACTGTCGGTTCATAGAGGTTGCAATAAAAATTGGACTTTTATCCATCCGGTGAAGCTGGGTCATCCTTTCCTACACTAAAATGAAAATAAATGTTAATAGCATAAAAAAGACTTTTGCAGGACTGAAAAAAGTGTGACATTTCCCTACACGACATTTTTGGACGATCTTGTTTACTTATAGATGAGAGTGCTCTTTCATTATTTCCTGTATTCCATAGGCCGGGCTTAACAGTGGATTCAACTCAGGATACTACACTATACCAGGTTCTAGAACGCCAGCCATAAGTAATATATCATCCACAAGTAATGTCGATGTACCAGGACGTTGGGCATTCAAAGTGGACCAGTTACATCCAGAAGATGTCGCTGGAAATATAGGTAAGCCTATTTTCCTACCCCTTAGTAAACAGCATGAGGATCGTAACTGTGTTTATTTCTGACTTCTCAGTCATGGAGTGTCAGCGGAACCCCCAGTACTAGTAGCAGTCTGTAGTTTTGTGGTGTGTGGAGACCAGAGCAGGGACAAGGTCCTCCAGCACCCAAGGCTGAGACACCAAAGTGCACCCCTCCATCCCTCCCACCCCAGCCATCACACACTGATTGATATTAGACTAAGAGGTGCCCCAGGGCCCCCAACACCTCAATCTCTAGTTATCTGGCTTGCAGTCACTGCCATGTATTCCCTTTTCTTTTTTCTCTCTGCTTTAAACACAATAGGGGAATGATAGCTGAGTGAGTTGTGTGCCCCTCCTACACTGCGCCCTGAGGCTGGAGCCTCTCTCACCTATGCCTTGGCCTGGCCCTGGTGGAGATCCAGAATGGCTTGCAGTGGGAGATTCACATCACAATCACATACGTTTTTCCGCACTCTTTCCCTTGTGTGTCCTATTATCTTTCTGTGAATAATAAGCAGATAATCAACAGTATGATGCTGAAGGCATGGATACCGAACGTTTTTAAGCTCATATGGTCAAATGGTGAATGTGATAGTTTTGTACAAACAAAAACAACTGCAAGAAGTAGATTGGTGTAAACAAAAGCAACATTATCAGGACAGGTCTTGTATTCATGTTTGCATTTTGTTTTCTTATTTTTCATTTTAGATAATTCTACAGATATTCCTTTGGAGACTACTAGTGCCCCAACCTACACAATATACAGCCAGACCACTCCAGCTCCTGTATTGTACTCTTCAGGTAAATTCCCTGATTGGCAATGTTTTATCTCATAGAACTGTTAAGATGAGTGTTTTATAACCATTTATGTTCATTTATTTCCTGCTAAATTTGCCTATCAGTATTAAAAGAAATGTAAGTATTAAATAAAAACATGGAATTTCTATTGCACATTAGAACTGTGTCAAGGTAGTGTCCACTGGTGGTGATCGTAATCAGTTAATTACATTTAAGTAAAATTTTGTGTACAGTTTTGCAAATATGTCGATATGTTATTACGATTTATGAGTTCAATAAATCTAGTGTAATCATTCGTAATTTCAACTATTTTCGCATAATTTTACGCCAACTTTAGAAGTTAATAGCAAAGACCCCATACATGCTATTGTCAGTCCACCATGTTAAAGGAAACCAGAACTCAGGAACATAAAAAGATTTATACATATCTGGGGCTTCCTCCAGCCCGATCCACTCAGATCGCTCCCACGCCACCGTCCTCCACGGCCTGCAGCTCCGGTATCAGGTCCCCGCTCTTCCGTCAGTCGGAGCCAGTCTGACGTAAGAAAAGTGTGCCCTCTACGTATCTCTCTAGCAGCTGCTAGAGAGATACGCAAAGAGCGCACTTCTGCGTAGACTGGCTCTAACTGATGGCAGTGACAGGACCCGATACCGGAGCTGCAGGCAGTGGAGGACGGCGGGGTGGGAGCGATCTGAGCGGATCGGGCTGGAGGAAGCTGGAGGAAACCCCAGGTAGGTATAAATCTTTTTATGTTCGTGAGCTCTGGTACACTTTAAAGCGGAATATAACCCTGCATTTCAACTTTGCTCTAAAACATTATTTACAGTATATTATATGCAACCAGCATTTTTTTTTTACTAGACCAGCATTGGAAGGGTTACACAGGGCTTTAAAGTTCCTGGAGATTTCTGCAGACGCATCCGAAGCTGACATAGATACATTTTGTTTACATAAATGTATCTAAGTGTGGCATGTGACTCACTGTCTCTGACTGAGAAGGAGCTGGAGGACAGCCAAAGAGTCTGTAACATTTCTGAATAGATACATTTAACTAAATAGAATGTAACAATCTGAACTTCTGCATATCTCTCCACGAAACTTTAAACCTTTTAACCCTTCCAATGCTGGTCTAGTAAAAAAAAAATGCTTTTTGCATATAATATGCTGTAAATAATGTTTTAGAGCAAAGTTGAAATGCAGGGTTATATTCCGCTTTAAGGAGAATAGTGGGTACAAGTAAAAGAAAATGAGTTTTTGAAAATCAAATTTAAAAATGCAAAGGAAAAAATTTTTTTTTAAACTTTCACCTTTCTGAGTTTAAATAACATTTCTCCTGTGCATTTTTAAAATCCAATTTCTCAAAAACTGCAATGTCTTTTCTATATTTTTTTAACTTGCTATAAACCTCTATAGTCAGCACAAAATTACACAAAACATGTGCAAAAATACAGATGATTAAAATAACACAGAAAATGAATTATGATTTTTCCTAAAACTGCGCATTAAAATTTCGCAAATTTGGATGCAAAATGACGTCTATGCGAAATTTGTGCTCATCGATGGTGTCCACTTTTTTTCTAAGAAGTAATGTTGCTTCTCAAACTCTCCACATTGCCCATGATGCTTATCAAGCGCCCAGAGCCAAAAATAACCTTCTCAGCACCCCTTTGCCACAATTACCCTTGCAGTTTGTGGAATAGCCGATAAGCTCCAGTTGCGGCAACAAAATGAACTGCTCCATTTTCTTCATATGTATTTTATTATATCTTTTCAGGGTCACTTTTAACTTTTTGGGGGTAATGGTCCTTCTCAGTCAACAACCCTGGCTGTTACTGGTGTTGTTTATATCAGTGCTATCAACAGTGAAAAATGTTTGATTTATTTTCAGCTAAATTGTATTGTTAATCATATTTATACGAGTTTGAAAAAAGTGAGAGTAATTATACGTTTGGCTGTTTCAGATCTTCTCTATCCCTACGGACCTCTCACTGATGCCGTCAGCCCAACGTCAGATGATGGAGGGACGCCATTAATTCCTCTCTCTACATCACTACCCCTCTTCGGCAGAAACTACTCTTCTTTATATGTGAGTAGATTTCTTTAAAATTTAAACATAGATTTGACCGTTTACCATAAAGGCGCCCCTGATTGATTATACACGGATTCAGCACCCCATTTGACCCGAGGAAGCGATTTAAGACGCAAAACCCGTTGTCTGAAGTGCCTACTGTTACAATAACATTGAAATTCTGTTCCCACCTCCAAGAGTGTCCTCATTTAAGGTTGGACTAGTTTAGAATTCTTTTTACAAATACTGAAAAACACCATATCTTGTCCTCGCCCTGGGGCGCCTCCTACGTGTTTATGATTCAGTTTACCATAAAGTGCTTCATGCTTGGATACTCTTACTGTCCAAAAAGTAATTACGGATGAGCACATGGATTCCACAAGAATTCCGATATTTGTATGCAGAAAAAAGACCAACTAACTACTAATAGAAATTCAGTTAAAGTGGATCTGAACTTTTGCACAGGACAGAAGGAGACCATAGAGAAATGCACCCTGTATGTATTTAGAGACCTTAGCCTGTCTAATTCCCCCTCATCTGTGACTAAGCACAAGTTTTAATTTGATCCCTCAGTTGTGTCAGCTGACTGCCACAGTAGAGAGCTAATTACTGAACACAGGATGTTGCAATTTGTCTGCTTCCATGAAAAAAAGGAAGTAGACACACTGCAGATTTATTGCAGGATTTGTATCAGTTGTAACAAATATTTTCTTTCAAAGAGTTATCATGCTGTTTTAGAGCAGAGAGGAAGTTCTAAGTTCAGGTCCACTTTAAGGAAAAGGAATTGGGGTTGGAATGGCCACACGCTCAGAAAAAAAAGAGAAATCTGAAGCAGGAAGAGCTCTAGTAATAAATACACAGTTATCGAGGAGAATAGGATAGCCTCAAAATACATGGAGAAGATCAAGAGAACAGCAACAAATAGATCTGATGGTCTATGTTCCACTGGGAGTTAAAGGAACAGAAAAACTGAAATTTGCATAAAAATTTAGCAGTTTTGAGTTCAAAGTCAGAATTCTTAGAATTATATTTTGCAAAAAGGGTGTGTGCATCAACCAAGTGAACCCTTATATACCTGGCTTAGCAGATGAAGCCTAATTAGCTTATTCATGAGGCATAGCTCAAGCAAATCAGCATTCGCTTTCGCATGCCAGGATATGCAGGGCTTTGCCAGCTAATTCAAAAGAGGGGCTAGCAGAGCACTCCAAGCACCCTCACTGCTCAGAGACCCTGTAGCCGCCCCCTTGGGGGGGAGGCTGAGAAGTGCGGGCCCCCCCCCCCCCCCCCCCCCCCCAAGCGCTGCCACCACCAGAGAGAGCCGCCCCACCCGCCTCCCAAAGGATAGGACCTACCTTAATTCATAGAATTATAGACACTAGTATCTCATAAATTGTAAAAAAAAAATGTCTACTGAGCATGCTCAAAAGACATAAATGAGAAAATGCAATGTGAAAATTCTATGCAAAATTGCAACCTAAGCAACATTCAAAAACATAACCCAAAAAATGTACAATTTCATGAATTCTGACCATTCGTAGAAGTAAGTACAAGATGCAACCTATGAGCTATTCATTTCCTGCTGCCTGGCCTGCCCATTGAGGGCACAGTGTTCACAGCATCTCTACTACTACAATGTGGGTGAGAAGATAGGAAGGGTAACAGCTTGGCCTGTTACAAACCAAAAAGACTAAGGATCGTGATTGTGATGATTGCCTTTGGAGCATTTTGGGGCAATTTTGTATTGATTTTAACCACTTGAGGACCGCGGTGTTAAACCCCCCTAGTGACCAGGCCATTTTTTACTAATTGGGCCACTGCAGCTTTAAGGCCTCGCTGCAGGGCTGCAGAATCAGAACATAAGTGATTCAGCCTGTACCCACCTTCTTCTACTTGCCAGTCTGCGCCCAGGGCGGTGGCCCTGCCCGCTGCCCAAGAAAAGGCCCTGTGGAAAGTCTATGAAGAAAGGCATGGAAGTAGCAGTGATAAATAGTGCTGCACTGAATTGAAATAGCAGTTTGCGACGCCTGATGGTTTTTTGCTGAAATGTATAGCAACTGACTTTGCTGTGCAGGGAAGCAATCAATCACTGTTTAACCGAATTCCAATTCGATATTGATTCATTGGCTTGGCATATCCCACTAGTGATAAGTGGATATGACCATTCTTTGTTTTTACTAAACTTTTTGCAAAAGTTTCACAGAAAAGAATATTCACAAAAAAATATATGTGCATGAGAAAACATGAAAAATTCAAATAAGGCACAAATGACTTGACTTCAAATTTAATTTTCATTCTAAAACATAAAAGAGAATCTGTAATTTAAAACAAACAAACAAACAGATAATTATGCCGGGAGGGGCAAGTCTCTGGATCCTAATGAGGCTTCCATCATTCTCTTCAGCCAACCCAATCCAGCGACAAGACCCCCTAACAGTCCACATCAATAACAGTGGCCTGCACTAGCAGCTTTCCACTCAGGCTCCTGCAGGAATAGCTGAGCCGGATCGGGTCCACTCTACTGCACAAGCGCAGACGGCTCGGGTCTGCGCAGCACGGGCTCAATTATTTCCTCTGGAACCTGAGCAGAAAGCCACTAGTGCACATGCGAGCAGTGCTGACCAGCGATGGCAATCAGACTTTTGGGTGCTGGATCACCTCTGCTGAGGATGGGGCAAGCCTATTTAAAATTCAGAGACTTTCTCCTCCTTAGGTAAGTATTCCCTAGGGGCGTTTTTTTTTAACCTTCAGGGACACTTAAAACACAGTAAAAAAAACAACAATTATGAAACCATATTGTGAGAAAACGCGGAAAAGCCGCATCTGGGAGTTGCAACAGATCAGTTCTAGGTGAAGGCTCTTTGAAGTCAGGACAGCAGGCTACGTGTCGGCTTCCCTGCTGTGATCGGGGCCGGGGAGTCTCACTCTCCCTTCTCTAAATTGGTTCTGTCAGGCTACTTATCTGACTTCATCTGATGGATGGGCCCTTAGCACAGCTGGGTGCCTGGGACACTCTGCTGAAGGCTTCCTGCCATTTGGTGAAAGGGGAAAAAAACCTGCCTTTTAAAAGAAGGAATGTCACTCTGTTTGCTTCAATGACTGCACAAATCTAACCAGGAAGCAATCAGAAAATGGACTGCATGAATCTTCCCGATTCGCCTGCATTTCTCATGGCTGTTCCGTGACACCTCCCTCCAAGAGAAAAGGCCTCAGCCAGGCATCAACAAGATGTGTGGCGTTGCAGCTGATCTGGCTGCCGGGTCTCGAGTTGCCGGTGCGGCGGGATAATCCATTGGAGCCTGCGGCTCCGTTCACCTGTCCGCTACCCTCAGGACTCGACATGGACCTTTCTGGACAGGGCGTTTGCCCCACTGCGACTGCTGACAACGGGCAGTAGGTTGGGTAGGTCAACAGCCAGCCCACGCAGGTGGCTGTGGACCTAAGGGAACCCCGCGTAAATCCCTGCACCTTCCCAGCTCCTGACAGACGGCATAGCTTTGCAGTATTTTGCTACATCCCTGTTCATCCTGGGCCAATAAAACTGTTTCCGAATACAGGCAAGTGTCTTGCGGACACCTGAGTGCCCTGTCAGAGGATTACCATGTGCGGATTTCAGCACATGTCCCCTGAACGCACTCGGGACCACAAGCCATTTGGTATTCGCATGGGATCTACCGGTAGTGGGCTGCACAGCCTTGCTGTACAGTCTCCTACCTTCCCAGTACACTTTGAAAGCGGCCCCATCTGCGAGGGGCTCAGAGGCTTGCTGCCTGAGCACCTCCAGGCTTGGGTCACTTTGTAACGCTGCTGTGAATACAGCACTGTCAGTTTCAACCAGCTGGCTCATGTCACATAAAGTCAGCGGCTGAAGGTTCTCACTTCTGGGGTCAGCCCTGAATGAAGAGTCCAGCGCTGAGCCCACAATCCTGGCAGCACTCTGGGTGACTGCTAGTACAGGCACAGCATTAGCATTACAATAATTGACATTTTTCACATCATTGACACATGCATTATTGGCAGTGACAGGTACAGAGACATTTTCGTTACACAGTTTGTACATTAAACACAGGTACAGTTACATCTTCATCACAACAGACAGTTTGCACATTAAACTCAGGTACCTTTGAAGCAGGCACTATTGAACCCGGTACCCTTGAACTGGGCACATTCAACCCACCTCCCCCTGGTGCTCCCCCAAGTGTGTAAAGTACCTGGTGGTGGGCGGAGAATCCGTCTCCTTCCGTGAGCGAC
Source organism: Hyperolius riggenbachi (assembly GCF_040937935.1). NCBI lineage: Eukaryota > Metazoa > Chordata > Amphibia > Anura > Hyperoliidae > Hyperolius > Hyperolius riggenbachi. The sequence goes on from NC_090651.1 coordinate 376,636,903, forward strand.
AAGGCAGTCGTGGCAGGTTCGTAATAGGACACAAGCTTGCCCAAATCAGTCCCCAGCAACACAGGGACTGGGAGATCATTCACAACCCCAACAACCCTTTCTTGAACCCCCATCCCCCAGTTGAGCTTCACTCTCGCTTGGGCTATGTGTAAAAGGGTGCCCTCTACTCCAGTAAGGGCAAGGGATCGGCTGGAGCTGATGCTTTCCTTTGGAACAAGGTGTGAGTGAACTAATGTGATGTCGGCTCCAGTGTCTCGGAATCCGGTGACAACCTTGCCATTCACTCTAACGGGCTGCTGCTGGTCGGTTTGGTCGCGGATTTCCTTTCCGCGGGCAAACAGAACAAAATCTGATGATCCAGGCTGTGGTTCGCTGGCTGGTTGCCTTTGCTGTGGGTGAGGTACAGGTGGCACAGGTGATACAGGTGCTACAGGTGCTGTTAGTGTCTGCCTCCGCTCCGGACAGTCAAATTTCATGTGTCTGGGCTGGCGGCAATAGTGACAGGTGACCCCCTCAGGTGCTGCAGGCCTGGGCGCAGCAGCTGCGCTTGGTGGCCTCTGTGGTGGATGGCTCAAAGGGGCAGGAGAGTCTGCCAGGGTATTGGGCTGACCTCCTCTCCAGCTAGATGGTGCAGTCCTGCGTGTGTCAAACACCCGGGTAGTCACAAAGGTTTCAGCAAAGTCTGCAGCGACAGTTGCTGACGCAGGCTTGCGCTCCAGCACAAACTGTCATACATCAGCAGGGCAAATGTTCAGAAACTGTTCTAGGACTATCAAGTCCTCCAGGACATCATAAGACCCTCTGGTGAGGCCTAGAGTCCACTGGCGGAGTGTGGTGAGTAGACTGCTGACCACATCTCAATAAGAGTCAGTAGATTTTTTCTGCCAGGCCCTGAACTTTTTGCGATAGGCTTCTGGCGTCAGCTGGTATTTAGTAATGATAGCGTCTTTTATAGCTGCATAATCATTATCTTTTTCCGCAAGTAACTCTGCGAAAGCATCAGGCGCTTTGTAGCGCAGCAAAGGTGTCAGATGTCTGGCCCACTGGTCTTGGGACAGACGATACTGATGGCATGCTTTCTCAAAAGATCGCAAAAACAAGTCAATCTCAGTGTCTTTTTCAATAGTAGCAAATTTAAATTTTGCACTTACAGGTGATGCGGCTCCTTCAGCTGGGAGGCTGGGCGGTGAACTCCGGCTGGCCTGTTGAACTTTTGCCATGTTCAGTTCATGCTGTCGTTGGAGCTCCCGTTCTGTAGCCATAGCTATGCGCTCCCGTTCCTCTCGTGCCTCTGCAGCAGCAGCAGAAGCCACTTGCCGCTCCCATTCCTCTCATGCCTCTGCAGCAGCAGCTTGCCGCTCTGCAGATTGGCGTTCCTCTTGCTTTTGCTCCGCCATGTACTGCAGGTACAGTACTTTTCCAGGTCAGTGTCCATCAGCTTCTGTAATGCCTGCTGCATTAGAGGATCAGCACAAATGGACATTCCAGTACTGGCCGGTTCCAGTCGAGTACTCGGAGGAACTCCGAGGGTCCACACTGACAGCCTCCTGCACCAACTGTTGCCGCATTGCCCGCAGGATGCTCATCCTCTGTACGCTCAGGATCTTCAGTCTCTGGTTCCCCCCGTCTGGAGTTAGATGGACCGGTGTCCTCCTCAGTGGACACATCCAGCATCCGCAGTTGCTGGCTATCCCATCTGTACAAGTCCGTTATCAGGTCCTGTTGTTTCTTGCGGCGGATGTCAATGCCTCTCGCTTCACAAAGATTTTGCAGGTGCTAAGCACATGAGCTTGTAGTTTCGGGACATTTCTATGCCAAATAATATAAAACTTTTGGGGAGGGGTACTGGCTACACAGTCTCTCTGTATATAAATAAAATATATTGCATTCAGCTACTACCAACGAATTAGTTTGTTTCTCGATAGGGCTAATTTGATAGCGCTATCTTAGATACTTTCAGCACAACACAGATCCCACCGTTGCCACCACTGTCACAGGGCCCCTAGTGGCCGGACCACAAAATGCCTTCCAATCGGTTTCAGCACACAGACCATGCAAGCTGTGGTCGCAATCGGTGCGCAGAAATCGCTGGAATTTTGGCAGGAGACCGACTAGAAGGGAGTATAACTGCCACCACCTCTGTTACCATGGGACAGAGAAGCCCACTGACTAGCTGAGTCTAGACCTGCAAATACAAACGGTTAAACACCCTCTATTCTGTCTAGCTAGCAACAATAGTAGCGACTCTTCAGAAGAAGGGTTCAGTTTGTGCGGCTGAATAGCAGGGTAGCTGAATAAACAAATGACGTTAGCGTCGTTTATTAGAATGCAATATAAATAATTAATATATACAGAAAATCATTAAAATCAACAATTATAGAAACATTAATAGCCAGTATGAAAATAAAAGGGAGAAAATACTTAGAGTTCGTGGAAATATGTCCTTCTGGGAAAACTCATAAAAAGTTCTTGGTTTCAGTTCAGCTCATTTCAGTAGCAAAGTCCAAACAAGCCAGATGCCAGCATGTCCTCAAGCTGGCAAGGATGTAATCAGGATGATGTTGCAAAATGGAGGACACTGATTTTGGGTCCTCTGCCATTCTTATACCCCTTATCCAGTAGGAGGGAGTGAGGGCGGGAACCGCACACCCCCTTAGAAAATGAGATGAGTCCTCCCCCTTCCCCTGGGAACCAAAAATCATATCTAACCATATATGAGCTCTATCTCACAGAACCGTACAGGTCATGGCAGATTTACTAACATTTTCAGGTCCGTCCCGATTTACCCAGCACCCTGATACAAAACATTAGGGGTAGGACCCCTGTGGTATCATCAGGGCACTTTTCGAACTGCCTAACTGGCAGCCCTTTCCTCAGAATGTTCTGAAACTTTCTAAGTACCAGCGCCAGGCAAAGCCCGACATGCTCTGTGAGTTTGGAGGGCCTGCCAGCCTGGCAACACAGGAAATATATGACACATATAGCAGTTTATTGAATAATATATACATCTAGGAGTTACAGCAGGTCAGTTCTAGGTGAAGGCTCTTTTGAAGCCAGGACAACAGGCTACGTGTCGGCTTCCCTGCTGTGATCGGGGTCGGGGAGTCTCACTCTCCCTTCTCTAAATTGGTTCTGTCAGGCTACTTATCCGACTTCATCTGATGGATGGGCCCTTAGCACAGCTGGGTGCCTGGGACACTCTGCTGAAGGCTTCCTGCCATTTGGTGAAAGAAAAAAAAAACCTGTCTTTTAAAAGAAGGAATGTCATTCTGTTCGCTGCAATGACTGCACAAATCTAACCAGGAAGCAATCAGAAAATGGACTGCGCAAATCTTCCTGATTCGCCTGCGTTTCTCACGGCTGTTCCGTGACAATTACTGAGCAGATAGAGGATAATAAAAATAAGGCTAGCTAATACAGTACTATATCCCACTCTATAAACATACCATTAACTCTGTATTAAATGTTAAAATACAGTATTTGAAAGTACATTAACGTTGGGGGAGCCATTGAACCCAGTGTTTAAGCATAGTAGACTCCACAAACAGCCTAAGAAGTTGGCCTTTACTGTGAGTACTGCCAGCGATTTGTGCTGGTTGGTTGAGACAGACGGTTACTTGAGTTCTGCACAACTGGGACTCTACTGTATAATAATATGTGCTCATTTTTTTTTCTCTTGAACAGGTGAATAATAATGGTTTATTGTCCTTCCGATCTTCTGTTTCACAATTTACACCACAACAACTTCCTGTCGCTTTGGGAAACCCATTTTTGGCTGTGTTCTGGGCAGATATAAACAATCAGGTAGCAGGGGACATATATTATCGTCAGAGCACCGATCCAGATCTTCTGCACCAAGTCTCTTCCGATATCAGAACTTACTTCCACGATGAGGATTTCACAGCTCAGTGGGCGTTTGTGGCCACGTGGCACAGAGTGGCGTATTTTGGATCTAATACTAATAAGGTAAAATTTCACGTCTTCTGCAAACATTGCATTGAATATTGATAGTATCACTAAATCTTTGATGGAATTAGTATTTACCACTTTATAAATTCCACATGTGTTGAACCCAGGGCCAGATGTACCATAAGGCACTTTAGGCACATGCCTACAGGCATCGGATGATGGAAAGGCAGGTCCCTCCCCACCTCAAGTGCCTGCCACCTTCATTACCTATGCAGAGTGGAAATGAGAGGATACTCACGCGACTCTCAGCATTCCATTGACAAGATCTTCCTTCAACTGGGGGCACCTCTAGCTACCTAATACTTTGAGTCACCTCTAGCTACTTAAAACTGAGCATACCTCTGGCTACCTAATACTAAATGGCACTAGCCAGCACACTTGTGGTTTGATTTGGTGGTGGTTTGTTGGCCCTTGGAGGGCGAAGTTTAGGGTGCCAGGACATCTGTGCGTATAGGCTCCTGTGAGGTAAATCCGGGCCTGGTTAAACCTGTGTTGAAAAATGAGCAAACCCATCAGCTGAGCTATACAAAGGCCATAGGGCTAATGCAGAAAAAATACGTACAATTGCTCAACAATATGTATCAAACCTCCCAGGTGCTAGCACTGGTAATAATAAACCACCCCAAAATACAGAACACCAACACCAGTTTAGCTGCACTCATAAGAGAGAACCATTTATTGCACAAAAATATGCTTCACAGTTTGAAAAATTTGAGCAAAAAACCCCCAATAAATATAGGGTATAAATTGCATAAATCTAAAAATGACAAGATCAAATTGGGGCCCCAATACATCTGACAGAGAAAAAAACCACTCACATCGCCATTCACTCATAAATATGCAGGGATGCATATTTATGAGTGAGTGGCGATGTGAGTGGTTTTTTTCTCTGTCAGATGTATTGGGGCCCCAATTTGATCTTGTCATTTTTAGATTTATGCAATTTATACCCTATATTTATTGGGGGTTTTTTGCTCAAATTTTTCAAACTGTGAAGCATATTTTTGTGCAATAAATGGTTCTCTCTTATGAGTGCAGCTAAACTGGTGTTGGTGTTCTTTATCATAGGGCTAATGCCACATGTTCTTTCAAATTGTGTATCTTAATTCTGAGGACAATTGAATCTCTCCATTATGAGTGTAGCATAGCCTGTCAGGTTGGGGGTGTCTTTGTTGCTGCCAATCTCTCAATTTAAACAAGTGTGGAAAATAACTAACAAGATGCCTTGATTTGTACAGCTAACTACTCATGTGGGAGAAGAGATACCTGGGCTTTCTGTAATGAAACACAGAGTACAGATTCCAACCTTGAAACTATCCGGAAAAAAATTCTGACTGATTGATAGCAAATAATATGCAGTTAGACTACTGGCAATTCCTTAATGTTGTGTTTTTGACACATCTATTGCATCACGCTAACAATAAGCCTAATTCACAAAACATTATTTTTCACCTTAACTATTGGAAAAGATAATTTACTTGATGTAACAGTGCAGGTGAAACTCAAAAAATAAGAATATTGTGCAAAAGTCCATTTATTTCAGTCATTCAACTTAAAAGGTGAAACTAATATTTAAAAAACAGACTCATTACATGCAAAGCGAGATATTTCAAGCCTTTATTTGTTATACTTTTGATGGTTATGGCTCACAGCTTATGGGAACCCCAAAATCAAAATCTCAGCCCATTAGAATATTGTGAAAATGTCCAATATTCTCGGCTCAAAGTGTCAGACTCTGATCAGCTAATACATCCAAAACACCTGCAAAGGGTTCCTATTTCATATATTAGTTTCACCTTTTAAGTTGAATTACCAAAACAAATGACTTTTGACACGATACTTTAATTTTTACAGATTCACGTGTAAGTAACATCAAACATATTTTGAGTATTTTTTTAAAGCACTCTAGTGGCTTTAAAATTGGATAAAAATTGAATTCTTAAACTCTTGCACCTTTTGGGGCGACAGCAGCTGAGGGTTCTGTCTCGTTTGTTGGTTATCACAATATTACACACTGTTACCACCGTGCACTTGATCGACCAGGTGGCAGTAATCCTTAGTGTGAATGTAGCTTAAAGGCTAAAATTCTACTCCTCTCTAGGTCTTAGTGGATTTTCATGTTAGTGGATTTGTTATTGGATTTTTATTGTTTGCTAAATAAAAAAGTATGTATTATTATAAAATAATTGGATAATTGGGGGATGTATACTTAGATTCATAGTACGGTTGCATAAAGTGATCATTTACATATCCAAATTATTTCATTCTTCCTTCACTTATAAATGATCGTGTTTTCACAGGTGGACACATTTCAAGCTGTCGTCAGTACGGATGGCAACCAGACCTTCCTCTTCTACAACTATGCAGATCTTCAGTGGCCAAGCATACGAGACGATGGTTCAAGTTATGATGGACCTCTAACACTGGTGAGGAAATTGTTATTGATTTACACTTATGAGTGACTCATCAACAGATTCAAACCAGCTCTTCTGTTTCTCAAGCAGTTTGAGGGAACTGACATGTTGCATCATCTTGGTCTTCGCAAATGAATTTGTAATTGAGGTTTAAATGAAAATATCCTCGTATGTATCATGACAAAGGTATTCTGACTTCAGTTCTCAATTTAATCACCTCTTACCTGGGGTTTGTTATGACACCTCATGGACAGCAGAGACTCATCGACATGATCACTTCAGGCAGATAACAGTGTAGCTACAAATAGCGCAGCTTCTTTAATTTTAAAAAGATCTATTTCTACCCCTGGTCAGCATCAGCTATGAGAAGTAGTGCTGGCACAGGCTGTTTTTACACAGAGCAAGCAGCCAGCACTCAAGATGGCTGTTCTGCTCTCAGTCAGGGGGCGGGTGTCAGTTACAGAGGTTGGGAGCGCCCCTCCAGCTGAAGAGGCAAGCCTTCTCTGATTTTACCTCAGAATGACACAGGCAGCATGTGGAGAGGAGGCAGACATGAGAGGGGGAGAAACTGAGCTCACAGAGAGAGATATGGCACCCAGCAGCAGAGCAGTGTAGTTCACAGATGGTACACAGTGAGGCTGGGGACTGTGAGAGACAGCGCCCGGAGCCAAAAAGGGAGACACCTCATCCACAAATGAGCGAGAGACAGCTCAGCAAGGCCAGAGAGAATGCCTCAAGGAAAAAAGTAATCAGATAAGTGAAATCACACCATACGGAAACGCAGCAAGAAAGTGACAGGAGTTTATTTAACCTTCCTAGTTCGGGGTAAGCCGCGCAGGAGGTTTTCTCAGGCCCTGCTGGGCCGATCTGTGTAATTTTTTTTTACTGAACGCAGCTAGCACTTTGCTAGCTGCGTCAGCACACCGATCGCCGCCGCCCCGCGCCGATTCGCCGCTATCCGCACCGCCGAAGAGCCCCCCCCCCCTAGACCCCTGCGCTGCCTGGCCTATCAGCGCCAGGCAGCGCTAAGGGGTGGATCGGGTCTCCCTTAGACGTCACGACGTCCATGACATCGGTGACGTCATCCCGCCCCGTCGCCATGGCGACGGGGGAAGCCCTCCAGGAAATCCCGTTCTTTGAACGGGATTTCCTGATCGCCTATCGCCGGAGGCGATCGGAGGGGCTGGGGGGATACCGGCTATCATGTAGCGAGCCCTAGGCTTGCTACATGATTTTAAAGAAAAAATAAAAATAAAAAAAACGGCAGCGCTGCCCCCTGGCGGTTTTTAATAGACCGCCAGGAGGGTTAAAAAACATTTCAGCATTACTCAGAAATATTCCCTAATAGTAAGAACACAAAAAAATCAGACTCTCAAACCAAGTCAGCTGAAACTGCTTCTTCTAAATCCTCTACAGTTTAGGTGATTGTGCTAATATCAGCTGATATATACAGTGTGTGTGTGAGGAAAAAAAAAAAAGAAGAAATGTAGTCAGAGCAGCACCAGTGTACTGTATATTGTTTTTTTTGTTTTTTTTTGTGAACCAAAGACTGTGTGTTTTCTTTTCTACCTGGCACAACAGAGCTGATCAGTGAGAGAAGTTGTGTGTGCACTCCCTTGTTCTGCTTAAACTGTTCTCCACAGTAAAGCCAATAAGCCTGTTTGAATGCAATTGATCTGCACATTGGCTGTGTCTAGGTGTAACGGTTGGGTGTCGCAACTCAGATGTCTGATTATTTGGTGATCTGCAGAATCACCAATAATGCAGACGCTATACCTGATTATGTGTGATCCGCAGAATCACCAATAATACCAGTATAGCAGCACAAGGAGTTGAGTATGTAGTGGTGAGGTACTATCAGTACACTGACCGTGTAATAGAGTACAGTAACTTTAATAGTTTAGCGAGACCTCACCAGAGGGGCTGGTGAGGTACTATCAGTACACTGATCGTGTAACAAAGTACAAACCCTAGCAAACTGGAGATAGTGAAACTGAAGAGATAGAATCTTCCGAGGAGCGGGTGATTCAGACTGTACTGCAGCCTAGGATCAGGAGGTACAACAGTACTGCAACTAATGATCACCTGAGGGGCAGGCGATTCAGACAGTAGTGCAGCCTAGGAGCAGGAGCAATTGGTAACTAGCAAATAACTTCACCAGAGGAGCTGGAGAAGCTAACACCTCACCAGTGGCGAGGGCCCACTGGTGAGCAGAATGGTCAGACAGGCAAGGGTTGGCAACAGAGAGGACAGTATCAGAGCAGAATCGTAAGGCAGAAGAGTAGTCGGTAATCGGGCAGAGGTTCAGCAATGTTAGGCAGATAGGCAGAGGTACAAAATCGGTAGCTTAGAGCAAAGTCAGAGTATAGCCAGAATCAAACACAGAATATCAATCACAATATAAATAATATCCTAGTCTAGGTGTGAAGTCCTTGGTTTCAACACCTGGGATCTAGTCTAAGGTCTGAGCGCTAACACAGGGTGTATTCACGACAGCAGACGCCGCCTGAATGAAGCCCGGAGGCTTAATAAGCAGAGTAGACCTCACTGGCATGCCCCCAGCAGTCAGCCAATCCTGGGCGCTGTGAGGCTCCTCTGACGTCAGCCGACCAGCAGGTCAGCTGACGAGCCTCCTCTTCGCATAAAGGTCCCGTCTGTGCGCGCACTCACGCGAGACGGAGACCCTTTGAGCAAACAAACGTTCCATCCTCGGCGTCCTAGATGCCGGGAGGACGGGCAGCGGCACAGAGGCAGCTGTGGCGGCGGTGCTGTTTGCCGCAGCTGCCTCGTTCATTACACTAGGCCTCAAGAATAATCCCCAGTGTGACTCTGCTAAAAAGCCTGCCTGGTATCAGTGAAAACGACACTTACCTGCCAATATTTTTGGAGTGTTCATTTTCTGTGAGGAGAAAAGAGAATAACACATTAGGAAAGAAATGTATCAATTCATGAGAGAAAAATAGGAACTTACCTGTGAGGAAATCTTTTGCTGTGTTCTGTGTGTTCTGCAAGTGAAGTAATTGCATGTAGAGCCTAAACCGACCTGCAGGGAGAAGTAATAAACGGAAAGAATTGATACTTACATATGTGACATACAGGAAAAGAAAAACTTTGATAACTAAAAGAAAAAGAAAGAATGTCAGATGTTTGATGAGTTTAACCGTTAAAAGAAACAATAAGGGAAGAAACTCACCTCAGAGTTACTGAACCGACGTCTTGGAGTGTGCTACATATAAAGTAAAGGAAAGTCAGTACAAGCTATCACCCATTTCGGAAAAGATCTTTAATCAGCAACTCAACATTAGTTCTTTTAAAGGGGTATCGTACCCCTGCTCCATGCTCATATACAGGCTTAAAGAAAACCTGAACTGAACATTAAAAGTCAAAATAAGCATACACAAGTCATACTTAACTTCCATGTAGTCTACTCCTCAGTGTCTTTCTCCTGTCCCGCGTCCTATGTGTTCACTGTGATCAAGGGAATTTTCCGTCCTCCATTTTGAAAATGGCCATTACCCATAACAGCTTTCTGGTCTGCACACAGTTAAACTGTAACATCGCCCACTTGAGCCATAGGGAAACATGGACATTACTTGGCACATCAGTTTTCCTCTCAGCTATAACTGACAGCAACTGATATTTTACTGACAGCAACTGATATATTTCTGATCTGACAAAATATTGTCAGAACTGGAAGGGATTATTGTCAGAAGAAAATGGTGAGCTTCTGAGAGGAACTGATGGCAAGGTAACTATGCAATGTTCATTTGAAGTTACCTCATGTGTTTATTTTAAATATTTTTACTCAGTACAGGTTCTCTTTAAGTGTGAACATGAACTCATAGCCACTGTATGGTTAGATAAGACTTTTGCAAGGAACTGAAGACTGTTAGGGTCATTACCATACAGTAAGGACTGCTTAGAGTCAGTCCCCACTTATCTATCCCACCAGGAGCATTAGTCCATTTCCTATTTGGTTTCTCTCAGGTGTATTTGGTCACATATATGTAGGCATACATATTTAGATAGCTTGGTGCAATTGCCTTCTGAAAACAGAAGGAAATTTGCAATAATTCAGTAATAAATGAACATTTGTGGTTACCCACAATGCACTACTACTAAATATGCAAATTATCCCTTTTCGCCCTTGTTAAGCCAAGCAAGCATCCAGAACCGCTGGTGTATAGCAAGCCTATAGCTTTAAGTTTTACACAGCCATATCAAACCCACATGTAGACAGCCTGTTTCGGACTTTGGGTCCTCATCTGTACATGGCAAGGATTGATAAGGCTGTATGAAATAGGGCTTGGACCAGTACAACAGAGTAACCAAGCAGCTCAGGGTGACCCAAACTACTAGGAATGTGTAGGGAGATAAAAGGGACCAAAAAGCCATTCTACTAAAAAAGCAAAGCTTGGTGTAATTGCCTGCTTAAAACAGAAGGAAGTTTGCAATAATTCAGTTATAAATGAACATTTGTGGCTACCCACAATGCACTACTACTAAATATGCAAATTATTCCTTTTCACCCTTGGTAAGCCAAGCAAGCATCCAGAGCTGCTGGTGTATAGCAAGCCTATAGCTTTAGGTTTTACACAGCCATATCAAACCCACATGTAGACAGCCTGTTTCTGACTTTTGGTCCTCATCTGTAGATAGCAAGGATTGATAAGGCTGTATGAAATAGGGCTTGGACCAGTACAACAGAGTAACCAAGCAGCTCAGGGTGACCCAAACTACTAGGAATGTGTAGGAAGATAAAAGGGACCAAAAAGGCCTTCTACTAAAAAAGCAAAGCTTGGTGTAATTACCTTCTTAAAACAGAATGAAATTTGCAATAATTCAGTTATAAATGAACATTTGTGGTTACCCACAATGCACTGCTACTAAATATGCAAATTATCCCTTTTCGCCCTTGTTGGCTTGCTTGGCTTAACAAGGGCGAAAAGGGATAATTTGCATATTTAGTAGTAGTGCATTGTGGGTAACCACAAATGTTCATTTATAACTGAATTATTGCAAATTTCATTCTGTTTTAAGAAGGCAATTACACCAAGCTTTGCTTTTTTAGTAGGAGGGCTTTTTGGTTCCTTTTATCCCCCTACACATTTCTAGTAGTTTGGGTTACCCTGAGCTGCTTGGTTACTCTATATTTAGATAGGAAAGAGAAAACTGTATCGCTATAGACTTATAGAGAGTGAGATAAAGAAAAAAGGTCTGGGGAAGGATTGTGAATTGGGTATTGGCTGTGTGATGTGCCATGTTTTTTTTTACAGGTGCAAGAATTTTAGGCAAGGTCCAAGTGTAGTACCCTCTCGTTATTTCAGGAAGTAACCTTTTTCTCTTCAGGTGCAAGATCTTCAAGCATGAATCAAGAAGTGTTTAACTCTGTATCTGTTGATTATTTTACTTCATTAATTCAGTGATCTCTATTGTAAGGGTGGTCTTGACAGTGAGGGTTTCAATTGGAGGTTTGTGTCCTCTTTATGTCGGAAGGTCTGCATGTCAGCGGACATTGTTTCTTTGCTTGCCAAATAAAATGTTATTTTTCACCAATTTATCCTCCTGGTCCATCACTGTCCTTCCGCTTTAGGAGTTGTAAGGGAACGCTCTCCCTGTGATAGTAACCGATTGGTCGGTTACATTAGAACCACTCCAGAGGTCTGTATCTTGATATTCACATCTTCTTTTATTAGGGCAACGATACACATGTGACGCTGGTAGATACATACACTGGGGAAGGTTAGAAAAGACCTCTGCAATACAGTTACCTCAGATATCTTTCCCAGAGTGCTCTGCTTGAGAAACTGCCAACAGAAAGTAGGAGGGGAAAATGTACATACCGGAAAAGGGGCGTTACAGAAAAAGGCCACAGGGTGGCTGTGCTGCATACTAACTGAAAAATATACATGTTGTAGAGAGATATAACAGCAGTCAGAGTAGCAATGCAATAGTGAGCTTCGGCTGAGGCAGAACAAAGGTATTTGTCTATTAGACCAGCAATTTAGCTGACAATATATTAGTGCTAGAGAACAAATCTGCTTATTACTACTCTTCTACGTCACATTGATACATATTTAGAATGAGCCTTAACTTTTACTGTTATGATTACTATTCTAAAACGTCTATAAATCTACTATTCTTGCTCTTAAAAATAGGCTGGAATAAATAGTGGCTTCAACACTGGATACTACACACTCCCAGGATCCCTGTCACACGACATCAGGAATGTATCGTCCACCAGTAACGTCAATGTCACCGGACGCTGGGTCTTCAAAGTGGGCAACCTACATCCAGAGGACATCAACGGGGCTTTAGGTAAGAAGATAAATGAGTAAATGATGCTATATGTGCTGTAATTCACTTCACATTAACTTAATGATGAAGACTCTCCCAATCACTCATTAACATACAAAAATTATTGAAGAATTGTTAAAATCGTTGATGCGAAATCCGAAAATTAGTTCATGTCTACTCTTTATTGTAACTGGCATTAAAGTGGACCTGAACTCTTGCACAGGACAGAAGGAAAACATAGAGAAATACACCCTGTATGTATTTAAAGAGTTTAGCCTGTCTAATCCCCCTCTCATCTCTGACTAATCACCACTGTAATTTGACCTCTCAGCTGATTCAGCTCAGGAATCTCCTCTGCCACCAGCAGAACAGCTAATTTGTAAACACAGAATGTTAACAATACGTTGGCTTTAATGAAAGCAGGAAGTAGACACACTGCAGATGTATTACAGGATTTGTATCAGCTGTAACAAAGAAATGTTTTTTTTCTGTTAAGGTTATTATGCTGTTGCTGACCTTTTAGAGCAGAGAGGAAGTTCTGAGTTCAGGCTCACTATAATATTTGCATGCTGATCAGTATAACTAACATGGAATCCCACAAGTCAGGAACACGAGCAATCATGGGTCTGATCCAGTTCACTTCCTCTCATAAGTTGTTTTCATCTTCTGTTTTAAATAACTTTTCAGCATTCTACAGTTTAAAAAAGTACCTGTAACGATTGTGGAATTCTCTCCGAGATCAGCGCACAAGACGTGCGCTGACACTGCGGAAATCCTCCACAAGCGTATAATTTGCGGGAACCTAGCAAAAGGTGCGATGCACCTGTAGAGGGAAATTCCTGTCGACAGGGGGAGCTGTGGAGTGCAGAGGAACGGCCCCTCTGCCCTACCACACACGCCAGACAGGAATTGTACGAAGGGCAGAAACGCAGGGCAAGATAGCCCTGAAAGGGAGAGATCAAAGTGACAGAGGGTATGTGTGTCCACCAAACTAGTCGCCACCCTGCGACGGTGCATACACAACCAAGAAGACAAAGTGAGAAGGCAATCGGCAGAGATGGCGATTGCTAACAGAGACACAAGACCGAATAATCACAGATGAGGAATGTATGTTTGTCCACCAATCTAGCCGCCACCTGCGACGGTGGACGCACAACAGAAGAAACCAAGGGAGAACGCAATCGCAAGAGAAGCGATTGCGGAAGAGAATGAGCACAGGGACAGATTGTATGTGTGTGCACCAAACCAGTCGCCAACCCGCGACGGTGCACACACAACAGCAGATATGAAGTAGGAACGCAATCGCGAGAGCGGCGATTGCCAGAGGTGACACAAGGCTACAGCAAGGCAGAGCACGAGAGTAGCAAAGGCACAGCAAATCATACAATGAGGAGATACGGAAAATAACAAACGCTAGCTAAACGCGAACACCGCACTCATTCGCAACAGTGCACGCGTTTATGCGCGGTCTCCACGTGATAAGCACAATAGAGACAAGCACGCCTAACTAACCACCGACAGACAAACACGAAACAGAGGACGCGAGCGCTTGCTCGACGGTTACCTCACCGAGCCTCCAGCAAGCGTTCGTAGCAGACAAGACAGATACACGGAAACATGATCAAGAGAGAAATAGGATCCACAGCACTAGCGAAAGTGGCTAGTGCGATCCAGGAAGACAGAACAGAAGGATCCACAGCGCTAGTGCAAGATGCTAGTGCGATCCAAGTACAGAGTAGCAGACCAGAAGGATCCACAGCACTAGCGCAAGAGGCTGGTGCGATCCAGGAAGACAGAACAGAAGGGGCTACCAGTAACAACCGCTGTTCCGGTTAGCACCCAGACACACAGAACGATTTCCTGTCGACCACCGCTGGGACAGGACAATCGCAACAGGCAAACAAAACAGATATGCAATCCTAACTGCACTAGGGAAACCTGCCTAGTGCAGTCCCATGAATTACTCTAGGCTAATCTTCAAACAAAGAGCAAGGCTGACACTCCAGGCGAGTGTTACACAGGAACTAACTCTTTATGACCAGCGAAGGTCTGTGATATCACATGGTATATATAGAGCAAGCCTACAAGGGATGTGGCTAGGCAATTTGCATGACAAACGTATGCAAATTCTTCAGCAGCAGCAAGCTGAAAAACTGACAAAAGGTCTCTCTTCCAGAGACCTGCAGAATGCAGACCTGAACAATGGTCAAAAAGCTGCCTGCCTGCACAGGCAGCTGAGCAGATCATTACAGTACCAAAGAGCAGGTGAAAAAGTACTGTCAAAATGATTCCTTATCTCATCACTAGTAAAATGTCCTGCAGAAAATCCCAGTGAAAGCAAACAATATTTATTTTTCAGATAATGATGCTGAAGTTCTCACCACAGAAACACCACCAAATCCCACAGCTCATCCAGGTAAAGAACAACGTTTTAGGATTTGTAAAAGAAGAAAAGCTTTGGAAAAAAGAAAAATGTTAATAGCTTTACTAGCAAACTCTATAAAACCTTTTGTGTTTTTACAAAATTAGAGTGCATTTTGCAGCTTAGAAAAATGTTGCGTAAATAAAACGACTTTTTCCAAATTAATTTTGCAGAAATTCCTACTAATCCAATCTACATCCAATCCAGGACAACTGTAGCCCCATCTCCAGTCTTAAGATCATCAGGTATTATTACATTATGAAGAAATCTGATCAAGGCACACAACAATTGGCACACAACGATTATCAACTGGCCCACTAATGGTCAAACCCTCCCAAACAAACATAAAGTTTAAAGGTAACATGAACTGAGAGGAATATGAAGGCTGACATGGCTCATAAAACAAATATTTTGTCCAGCAATCTCACTTCATACAATTTGTATGTTAACTTATCACTCTGATTGCTGTTAGAACTGGTCCTGTTCAATTTTGAGCAGTGGTGCTCAGCAGAGCTCGAATATTCGAGTAGCTCGAATATTCGAGCTCTTTTCCAGCTATTCGAGCTCGGTATTCGAGCTCCGAATAGCTGTAGCTATTCGAATGGGCTATTCGAGTACACTCGAATAGCCCATTCACTATTCGAGCTATTCGAGCAAACGGCGCTATTCGAGCTCGGTACCGAGCTCGAATAGCGTCATAGCCCAGATTGATGTCCTTAGAGCCAATCAGAGGGCTCCCAGGCCCTCTGACGGCAGCCAATCACAGAGGGGGACCCTGGCCAGCCCCTACCCTATAAATAGCGGCCGCCATGTTCCGTTTCTCCGTGCTTGCCTGAGACTTGTACAGAGAGAGAGTTGCTCCTTTGTGCTTTGGCTTAGCAAGAGCTCTATTGTGGTCATTTACCTAGCGTTTTTGCTCACATACACCTCCTATACACACCTATATTGTTGTTAGTTAGTTAGACATTGTATTTTAGTTAGTAGCATTTGTGTTACATAGAGACAGGCCAGCTGCTGCAGGCTTACAGCTTTAGGCCTCAGGGCCTTGCCTGTGTGGGCAGCTGTCCTCCTGTCCTCTGTTTATTTCTCTCTATTCTATACCAGTATTTCTGCTGTCCTTTACTACTGATTGTATTAGTATTGTAGTTATATACTGTAACTGTACTAGGACACTCACTGTCACTGTTCATAGGCTACTAGCTACTCCTGCGTGTGTGCACTCACTTTCTGTGTACACACTACACACACTCTATTTCCTTCTGATAACTGATTGATTATTGTAATTGATTATTGTAATTAGTTAGTTGTACTTACTGTTACTACTTACTGTACTAGGAGTCTAGGACACTCAGTCACTGTTCATAGGCTACTAGCTCCTGCGTGTGTGCACTCACTGTCTGTGTACACACTACACACACTCTATTTCCTTCTGATAACTGATTGATTATTGTAATTAGTTAGTTGTTTGTACTTACTGTTACTACTTACACTTACTGTACTAGGAGTCTAGGACACTCACTCACTGTTCATAGGCTACTAGCTCCTGCGTGTGTGCACTCACTGTCTGTGTACACACACTACACCCACTCTATTTCCTTCTGATAACTGATTGCTTATTGTAATTAGTTAGTTGTACTTACTGTTACTACTTACTCTTACTGTACTAGGAGTCTAGGACACTCAGTCACTGCTCATAGTCTACTAGCTCCTGCGTGTGTGCACTCACTGTCTGTGTACACACACTACACACACTCTATTTCCTTCTGATAACTGATTGATTATTGTAATTAGTTAGTTGTTTGTACTTACTGTTACTACTTACTCTTACTGTACTAGGAGTCTAGGACACTCAGTCACTGTTCATAGGCTACTAGCTCCTGCGTGTGTGCACTCACTTTCTGTGTACACACTACACACACTCTATTTCCTTCTGATAACTGATTGATTATTGTAATTGATTATTGTAATTAGTTAGTTGTACTTACTGTTACTACTTACTGTACTAGGAGTCTAGGACACTCAGTCACTGTTCATAGGCTACTAGCTCCTGCGTGTGTGCACTCACTGTCTGTGTACACACACTACACACACTCTATTTCCTTCTGATAACTGATTCATTATTGTAATTAGTTAGTTGTACTTACTGACTGTTACTACTTACTTACTTACTGTACTAGGGACACTCACTCAGTCACTGTTCATAGGCTAGCTCCTGCGCGTGTTTGCGCGTGCGTGCGTGCACTCACTGTCTGTAGTGTACACACACTAAATTTACTTGTGATTACTACTGATTATTGTAACTGCTAGTTGTACTTCCTGACTGTTACTACTTACTTACTGTACTAGGGACACTCACTCAGTCACCTCACCCACCAACCCACTCCATTAAAGTACCCCACTTTTCACCCGCCCTTTTAAAAAACTTTTGTCTATACGCCCAAAACATCGAAGATGTCTGGAAGTGGCAGCCAGCGCGGTTTGGGCAAGGGGAAGGGCAGCAAGGGAATCAGGAGGAGAGGGAGCAGCATTGTGGCAGGCCGCGGCCGCGCCACCATGCACAGTTCCGCAGCAGCAGCAGCAGCGTCAGTGGCTAACATTCCTCCCATAGCCACTGGCCGTGGACGCCTTGGGCGCCGCCCAGCAGGAGCATCTGCAACTCACGCTGCAGAGACACAGCAGCAGCAGCGTGTAGCACCTGCTCCAATTTTCCTCCAGCCGGGTCGGAAACGTCCCATTGAGGAAAAGCATGCAGACACTGTGGTGCAACTCATGACGGAGGATGAGCAGCCCGCCATCAGCTCTGCATCCGAGGCCTCCACCCTCACCACCACCACCACCACCACCCCTGTTCGCAGCAGCCGCCCAGCAGGGTCTGGGGAGGAGGCCAGTTCACCGTCACAAGTTGGCGACCTGTCACTCAGCAGTATTTTTACCCCAGGCACCATCAGGGTATTGTCTGCTGTTGTTGGCGATTTTGAGGAGGAGATGCTGATGGGCACTTTGGGGGATGAGGGATTGGACAGCAAGACTGTGGCGACAGTCAAGCAGCCCATCCATGCATCAGGAGAGGAGTTTGGGGGGTCATCATCCCAGCAGGACATGTTTCAGGAGGGGGAGGATGATGATGACCCGGTGACAGACAGAGACTGGGTGCCACCACCTCCAGGGGATGTCGTCCTCAGCAGCTCTGAGGAGGAGGAGGAGGATGCTCTTGTAGGCCTTGCAAGGAGGCGCATCATTGCAAGCATTGGCAGCAGTAGGCAGGTCCCACAGCCTGCTGGTGTCTCAGGCTCAGCAGCAGCAGCAGCAGCATCTGCCAGTACCACCACCAGCCGCACCCAAGCCCCCCAAGCCCCCCCCCCCCCCCCAACCACCACAGGGAGACAGGCAGCAGCGCTTCCATGCCGTAGGGGGATGTTTCTGTCACCAATCTGGCGATATTTCACCATGCCCACTGTGTACAGCAAGTACGCCACTTGCAACCACTGTCAGCGGAAGTTGAGCAGAGGTGCAGACCCCTTAAAGTTCAGCACCAGCTCGCTCATCAACCACCTTGCTGCGAAACATTTCCACCAGCATGAGGAGTTCCAGAGACTGAAGGCATCTGGTGCTGGCAGTGGCACCACACCCATCACTGCACAGCCTTCAGCAGCAGCAGCAACAGCAGCCACCCGCCCTCCTGCTCCTCCAGCAGCACCAGCAGGAGTGCGGAAACGCACTGCTCCTCCCCCCTCTGCAACTCCTGCCGCCGACACTGAGGCCTGTTCTGGCAGCCAGTCCTCAGTGGCCTCCTCCGCTGTGTCTGCTGATTCCCGTGCCAGCAAAAGGCCACGCCAGAGCCTTTTAAACGAGTCCTTCCAGGGGGTGGTTAGGGCTCTGCCTCCCAGCAGCCGTCGCGTGCGGCAGCTGAACGGCTTGCTGGCACGGGCCATGTGCTCCCAACTCCTGCCGTACACGCTCGTGCAGGAGGGGAGCGACATTCGTGCGCTGCTTGCTTGCGCAGCCCCAGACTGGCAGCTCCCCAGCAGACACTTTTTCTCCCGCAAGGCCATTCCTGCACTGCACCGCTTTGTGATGGCCAATGTGGAGCGAGGGCTGGAGCACGCGGTTGGTGAAAGGGTCCACGTCACCATGGACTCCTGGAGCAGCCGCTTCGGGACAGGCCGCTACCTGTCCTTCACTGTCCACTGGGTCAGCTTGGTGGAAGGGGGTGAGGATGGGAGAGCAGCAGCGGGCACAGCAGCAGCAGCAACACAGTGGGTGGTGCCACCCCGCAGGGTCAGGGGAACTGCAGCAGGTTCCTCCGATCCTCTGCCATCCTCCGGCACACCTGGCCAAACCCCCCGCCTCAGCAGCAGCGTGAAGGCCCGCCACTGCCAAGCGCTGCTGCACTTGGTCAGCCTTGGGAAGACCAAGCTGACGGCAACCCATGTGTTGGCCAAACTCCAGGAGCAGGAGAGGATTTGGCTGACCCCCAGAGGCCTCAGAGTCGGAGAGGTGGTGGCCGACAATGGGGCCAATCTGGTTGCCGCAATAGACAGGGGAAACCTGACCCACATCCCCTGTCTTGCCCACGTGCTGAACCTGGTGGTGCAGAAGTTCTTGCGCACCTACCAGGGGATGGGCGAACTGCTGGAAATGGCAAGGAACGTTGTGCGTCACTTCCGGCGCTCGGCTGCAGCCTGTGCGAGCCTGGAAGACGTGCAAAAGGAGCTGGATCTGCCACGCCATCGGCTGATCCTTGATGTTCCGACTCGCTGGAACTCCACCCTGGCGATGTTGGAGCGTCTGGTTGAACAGAAGCACGCTGTCAACCAGTACCTTGCCCTGGCCACTGTTTCCGCCGCTCAGAGAAGGGACAAGACCAGCAACATCCCGTCCATCGTCCCCGATGATGACTGGAGGCACATGCAGCAGGTGTGCTTAGTGCTGGCTCCCTTTCTGCAGGCCACTAACATGGTGAGCAGGGACCATGCTATGGTCTGCGAGTGGGTGCCCCTGGTTTGTCTGCTGAACAGGGCCCTCGATGCTTTGCTGGAACAGGGAGCGGCAGCCTTGGACCAGCAGGAGCGGCAAGCAGCTGCACAGTCCACCTCTGAGGGGGAGGAGGAGGAGGACTTGGTGGAGGTCCCTGACCTTGCTGGTGATGAGGGGGAGCAGCACAGTGCAGCTGAGTTGGTGCGGGGGTGGAGAGAGGATGAGGCTGACGAGGCAGAGGAGGAGGATGAGGACAGCAGCACTGCCGTCGATGTGCCAGCAGACGTGGCCCGCCTCTTCCCAATGGCAGCGCACATGCTGACGTGCCTGCGCAGAGACCCCAGGGTGATCCAGATGAAGCAGAGGGAGGACATCTGGATCAGCATGATGTTGGACCCACGCCTCAAGGGGAAGTTGAGCCAGTTCCTGCCGCCTGCAGGAGGAGACCCAGCGCAACAAATAAGGAGCTTGCAGCAGGCCCTTGTTGAGCGCTTGGAGGAAGCCTTCCCCCAGCCTTCCACCCCCACTGTCCAGCAGCCAGCACAGAGGCAGCAGCAGGTGCCTGCATCCAGCAGCAAGCGCCCCACAGACCTGCTTTCTCTCAGCCATGAGCTCTTCAGGACTGTAGAGGCTCCGGCAGCAGTGACTAGAGAGGAGGTGCATGCAGCAGCATCCTCCACCGGTCACAGCCAGCGCCTGACCCGCATGGTGGCTGACTACATGGGGTCCTACAGCGGGCTTGACAGCGATGCCCCTGTTGATCCCATGGAGTATTGGGTCAAGCGCCTGGAGATCTGGAGCGAGCTGGCGCAGTACGCCCTGGAAGTGCTGTCCTGCCCCCCTTCCAGCGTGCTGTCCGAGCGCTGCTTCAGTGCAGCTGGTGGTGTGGTCACCGAGAAACGCTCACGTCTGTCTCACAAGTCTGTGGACAGACTGACGTTTCTCAAGATGAACCAGGCGTGGGTGGAAGGCGAGTTCCTGGCCCCTGTTGTCGGCGAGAGGGGGACATGAACTGGCTAAGAACCATCGTTAATGTGCCTTACCACCCTTTACCACCTCCCGGCTCCTGCTCACTAAGCCAGCCTGGTTCACTTTGACTATTACGTCGCCTGCAGCCACACATTTTACACCTACAGTGGGCTGCTGTGTACTGCCCTTCTGCTATCTGTCTGTGTTTCCCACTGCCAGGGTACACAGATTTACCTTCTGCTGCCACTCTGCCACCAGCTATTACGTCAAACAATAGCTATATATCTGTGTAATTTGTTTTACAAACAAAACCAAAAAACCATTAAAAAAAAAAAAGGTTTAATTTTTCTGAGGTGCCCGGGTTGAAAACTGTGTTGTCCCAGTTGTGTATTGGACACGATGTGGGCTGCACGACCGCTGTCTGGGACCTCCTGTTGTGTTCATTTACGGCCTGGTATCACCGCTAGGTACCAGGGCTATTATGTCACGCTGCCTGCCTGCTGCCACACTCACACTACTCCTCCATTCCTCCTGCTGCTGCTGTCTGTCTGTGTTTCCCACTGCCAGGGTACACAGAATTACCTTCTGCTGCCAGTCTGCCACCAGCTATTACGTCAAACAATAGCTGCACACATAATTACTCCTCCATTCCTCCTGCTGCTGCTGCTGTCTGTCTGTCTGTGTTTCCCACTGCCAGGGTACACAGAATTAGCTTCTGCTGCCACTCTGCCACCAGCTATTACGTCAAACAATAGCTGCTCACATTACTCCTCCATTCCTCCTGCTGCTGCTGCTGTCTGTCTGTGTTTCCCACTGCCAGGGTACACAGATTTACCTTCTGCTGCCACTCTGCCACCAGCTATTACGTCAAAAAATAGCTATATCTGTGTAATTGGTTGTAAAAACAAAACAAAACCAAACCAAAAAAAAAAAAGGTTTAATTTTTCTGAGGTGCCCGGGTTGAAAACTGTGTTGTCCCAGTTGTGTATTGGACACAATGTGGGCTGCACGACCGCTGTCTGGGACCTCCTGTTGTGTTCATTTACGGCCTGGTATCACCGCTAGGTACCAGGGCTATTATGTCACGCTGCCTACCTGCTGCCACACTCACACTACTCCTCCATTCCTCCTGCTGATGCTGCTGTCTGTCTGTGTTTCCCACTGCCAGGGTACACAGAATTAGCTTCTGCTGCCACTCTGCCACCAGCTATTACGTCAAACAATAGCTGCTCACATTACTCCTCCATTCCTCCTGCTGCTGCTGCTGTCTGTCTGTGTTTCCCACTGCCAGGGTACACAGATTTACCTTCTGCTGCCACTCTGCCACCAGCTATTACGTCAAAAAATAGCTATATCTGTGTAATTGGTTGTAAAAACAAAACAAAAAAAACCAAAAAAAAAAAGGTTTAATTTTTCTGAGGTGCCCGGGTTGAAAACTGTGTTGTCCCAGTTGTGTATTGGACACGATGTGGGCTGCACGACCGCTGTCTGGGACCTCCTGTTGTGTTCATTTACGGCCTGGTATCACCGCTAGGTACCAGGGCTATTATGTCACGCTGCCTGCCTGCTGCCACACTCACACTACTCCTCCATTCCTCCTGCTGCTGCTGTCTGTCTGTGTTTCCCACTGCCAGGGTACACAGAATTACCTTCTGCTGCCAGTCTGCCACCAGCTATTACGTCAAACAATAGCTGCACACATAATTACTCCTCCATTCCTCCTGCTGCTGCTGCTGTCTGTCTGTCTGTGTTTCCCACTGCCAGGGTACACAGATTTACCTTCTGCTGCCACTCTGCCACCAGCTATTACGTCAAAAAATAGCTATATCTGTGTAATTTGTTGTAAAAACAAAACAAAAAAAACCAAAAAAAAAAAAAAGGTTTAATTTTTCTGAGGTGCCCGGGTTGAAAACTGTGTTGTCCCAGTTGTGTATTGGACACAATGTGGGCTGCACGACCGCTGTCTGGGACCTCCTGCCTGCTGTGTTTATTTACAGCCCTGGTATCACCGCTAGGTACCAGGGCTATTATGTCACGCTGCCTGCCTCATTGACTGCCTGCTGCCACACACTCATCCTCCTCCTCCTGCTGCTGAATTTACCTCCTGCTGTCTGTGTGTTTCCACTGCCAGGGAGCACATACAATGGCGCTTCCAACATGCGTGCGCCACCAGCTATTTGTTACGCTCAAAAATAGCTGCATTTCTTTAAAAAAAAAAATTTGAAAAGAGAAATAAGTGAAGAAGAAGACGATATTGAAGAAGAAGAAGATGAAGAAGAAGAAGAAGAAGAAGAAGAAGAAGAAGAAGAAGAAGAAGAAGAAGAAGAAGAAGAAGAAGAAGAAGAAGAAGAAGAAGAAGAAGATGAAGAAGAAGAAGATGAAGAAGAAGAAGATGAAGAAGAAGAAGATGAAGAAGAAGAAGAAGATGAAGATGATGAAGAAGAAGAAGATGAAGAAGATGAAGAAGATGAAGATGAAGAAGATGAAGACGAAGAAGATGATGAAGAAGAAGAAGAAGATGAAGAAGAAGAAGAAGATGATGAAGAAGAAGAAGATGAAGATGAAGAAGAAGATGAAGAAGATGAAGAAGATGAAGAAGAAGATGAAGAAGATGAAGAAGATGAAGAAGAAGATGAAGAAGATGAAGAAGAAGATGAAGAAGATGAAGAAGAAGAAGATGAAGAAGAAGAAGAAGATGAAGAAGATGAAGAAGATGAAGATGAAGAAGATGAAGAAGATGAAGATGAAGATGAAGAAGATGAAGAAGATGAAGAAAAAGAAGATGAAGAAGAAGAAGATGATGATGAAGAAGATGAAGAAGAAGAAGAAGACAATATAAAAGAAGAAGAAGATATAGAAGAAGATATAGAAGAAGAAGATATAGAAGAAGAAGATATAGAAGAAGAAGAAGAAGAAGATATAGAAGATAAAAAAGAAGAAGAAGTATATACAGTACTGAACAAATTTCTGGACACAACTTCTCTTTTCAACTTTTTTTTTTTAAAGGAACATCCCCACATAATCACTTGCTGTTGTTACTTGGAAAAAAAGAGGTTTCTTGCATCATTCACCCTCAAAACAAGTGTTGGAAGCTATTTAAGGCCATTTCGAATAGTCAGCTCGAATAATGAGCTCGAATACCGACTCGAATAGTGAGCTCGAATTCCGAGGTCGAATCGAATAGTAAAAATTATTCGACTCGAATATTCGACTGACCTCGAATAATTTACTATTCGAATTCGACCTAACTCGAATTTTGAAAAGGGGTATTTGAGCACCACTGATTTTGAGTCAATATAGGAGGTGAATGGAGTGACCTTGGTAAAAAGATACACACAAAAGAAGTCAGGAGCCCAATATGGTGTAAGAAAAATGAGGTATTCACAACCCCAGGATGCTTAATATCAACCACCTTCATCCCGTGTGGGGAACACCTTTTCCGTACTCGGGTTAGTGGTCTCTCAAAAAGGTGAGACTACTGTCTCTGTCCTCCTCCTACAATTGTAGGTTTGGGGGGTAAGAGGTGCCCAATAGGTTATAAAATAATTAAGACCAATATAAAAGATAAGGTAAGAGACATTTTGCTTTGGCATTGATAAATGAATTTGGTCGTACCAATAAAGTTTTTTTTTGTGTTTGGATTTGGACTGCTTACCTAGAGATGAATGTCTAAGCTGTATGCCGAACAAATTGTTTTTCTGTGCAATAAAAGCTTAGACATTTATCTCTAGGTAAGCAGTCTCTTATCTTTTATACTGTAATTATTGTATAACCCATTGGATTCCTCTTATGCTGGGTACACACGATGCGATTTCCCGCTCAATCGACTGGTCAAACGATTATTTTTGACATGTCCGTTCAGGTCTCTATTGATACATCGGTCAATTTTCTAATGCCAAGTGTGCAAAATCAACCACTGTTTCAATCGAGACCCGATCTGACATGTGGAAAATAATCGAACGATTCCGTCCATCGAGCGGGAAATCACATCGTGTGTATCCAGCATCATACCCACCTACAATTTTTGACTCAAGTTTTCCTTTAAATTTGCCTTAGATTTATCTATGATGTTAACACAGGGATTGTCCCTAAATTGACTACTTGGATAGGAATATGAATGTAGGAATTTGAATGATAAATGATTCTTTCTTTGCCTCAGATCTGCTCTACCCATATGGAACCTCAGTTGACACGATGAGTCCAAAATCAGATGATGGAAGTTCACCATTAGTAGGTCTTTCCACAGATGTTCCACTTTTTGGGAGAAATCGCACTTCCCTCTATGTAAGCATGGTTCTGGAATGCTTAATATTCTCAAATTTAGCAGTTCTCAGATTAGACACTTAACAAAAAATGTTTAAAGGACAACTGAAGCGAAAAGAATATGGAGGCTACCATATTAGTTTCTGTTTAAACAATACCAGTTCCCTGGCAGTCCTGCTGGTCTATTTGGCTGCAGTAGTGTTTGAATTGCACCTGAAACAAGCATTCAGCTAATCTTGTCCGATCTGACAATAATGTCCATAACTCCCAACTGTCCCTCTTTTGGAGGGACAGTCTCTCTTTGGGAGCGCTGTCCCTCTGTCCCTCTTTCCTCCTCATGTGTCCCTCTTTCAGGACTTTGTCCCTCTTTCTATGTAAACATTTGTTACATAGTTACATAGTTACTTTGGTTGAAAAAAGACATACGTCCATCGAGTTCAACCAGTATTTCTCTACTGAAAAATGTGTTTGACTCTAAACTTTATTCCCATCCTTTAAATTGATATTTCTAATTTTCCAATGTTAATATGAAGGAAAATGAACCAGGATAGAAAGGACCAGTGTCTTTTGAGTTATAAAACAATGCATTTTTCTCATGAAATCTTTATGGTATTCATGACTATGGGTGTGTCGGGGTGGGATAAGGGGTGTGGCAGGAGCATGGCTTAAGTGTCCCTCTTTCTCATCTCAAAAAGTTTGGAGGTATGATAATGTCAATGATCAACACCTCATCTGCTGCATGCTTGTTGAGGGTATATGGCTAAATGTATTAGAGGTAAAGGATCGGCAGGACAGCCAGGCAACAGGTATTGCTTAAAAGGAAATAAATATGGCAGCCTCCTTATCCCTCATGCTTCAGTTGTCCTAGTCTTCAAGCATATCAAAACCAGACTCCAACTAAAACTTCAGTACTGTTTTTTTTGTCTGCTTTCTGTAACTCTAGAGAAGTTCTCTTAAAGTGGGACAAAACTCTGACATCCATTCATTCCAAATTTCCGCGGAAACGCTGCATTACCGCAACTCGAAAATTTTAACCTAATCACATAACTCGAAAGCTTTTTAGCGGAAATTGGATTAATGCTGTAATTTTAGAACAATCAGAAAACTTTGAAAGTATTAGGTAAATCAGAGAATGTAGAAATTTACCGTGGTTGCTAATCGGAAATGTGGTTGTTCTCGCATAATAGCGTTCATGCTCAAAAAAAAATTGCTGATTTTGCATTTTATTTTATTTTTACAATTAACTTTATTGAAAAAAAATAATTTTGCAGAAATCAGAAGTTCAGATTTCTGGGGAATTCTGAAGAATCGGAAAGACACTTATCGGAAAGCAGAAATTCCATCGGAATCGGAAATCGGCTTTTCCGACCATCCCTAGTGTCCACACCAAAACAAAAGGCTACAGATTGATTGTAATATTGGTCACTGGTCTTGACAATGTTTGAAAATCTAGAGTCCTTTCCATGAACATTACACCCCACCTTTGTCCCTAAAAGAGATAATTAGATATCACCGTATGGATAGGTCATTTCTGCATTTGGCAAAATATAACTATTTCCTTTTTCTTTTTCGCAGGTGGATAATAATGGTTTGCTGTCCTTCCGTTCAGCCATCTCACAATACGTACCGCAAGCCCTCCCGCAGGCTTTTGGAAACCCCTTCTTAGCTCTGTTTTGGTCAGACATAAATAACCAAGTAGCCGGTGATATATTTTATCGCCAGAGCACCGATCCTGATCTGCTGTCTCGGGCCACCTCTGATATCCAAGCCTACTTTCGCAATGTGACTTTCACAGCTCATTGGGCGTTTGTAGCCACCTGGCACAGAGTTGCATATTATGGGTCAAACACCAACAAGGTAAGAAAACTAATGAATGGTCATTAAAGGGGCACTTAAGCCAAATAAAAAAAAAATGAGTTTTACTCACCTGGGGCTTCTACCAGCCCCCTGAAGCTGTCCAGTGCCCACGTAGACAAGCTCCGATGCTCCTGGCCCCACCAGCAGCCACTTCCGGTTTCGGCGACAGGAGCAGACAGGCCGGGAACGCGAGTGATTCTTCACGTTCCTGGCCGTAATAGCGCCCTCTATGCTGTTATAGCATATAGCATATATCATATAACAGCATAGAGGGCGTTATTACGGCCAGGAACGCAAAGAATCACTCGCGTTCCTGGCCTGTCGGCACCTGTCGCCGAAACCGGAAGTAGCTGCTGGTGGGGCCAGGAGCATCGGAGCTTGTCTACGTGGGCACTGGACAGCTTCAGGGGGCTGGTAGAAACCCCAGGTGAGTAAAACTATTTTTTTTTCATTTGGCTTAAGTTACCATTTAAACCAGACATCTCTTTTTATCTCTCTCTTTTGTGTCAGTGTTCCTCTTTTATGCTCCATACAGCCCATCCTTTTAGTTTGATTTATAAAGGTGACGTCTCTACATCAGCCAGTTACTGGACATACACTACCATGGCTTAGAGAAGGCACAGCTAGATGACAACTTTGTTTGGCTTGGGAAGGAGCAATGTAGGATGTAGTTCAAGGGACTGGAGGAAGTGGAGCTTTTGGGGTTCTGGGATGGGCCGTGATGACCTGTCACTCAACCTCCTTCCAATGTAAGCCTGCAGATGAATCTAAGGGTTGTTGAATGGGGTGAAAAAGAATAGTGTAGGTAGGAACAGCACAGAACTGCCCAGTGGTGGATTGATGTGACCCTCTGAATTAAGAACCTCCGTAGGTAAGGATGGGACAGTGGATTGCAGTTTAAAGTGTATCCTCCTGGTAGGGAGATGAAAGTGCAGGAAAAACCAAAATTGTTGAACATGGCTTTAAATTAGGATTGAATATGACCACTGGCGTAACTACTGGGGATGCAACCCCATCGGCCGCAGGGGGGCCCAGGGCCCCTCTGGGGCCCGCCATCCATGTGCGGGGGATGCGCTGCCACCCCCCGATTGTGGGACCCCCAACCAGGTGTGGAACTAGCCGCGGCATTTATTAGACGCCGGGCCAGTTCATTCCCCGCAGCCCGCAGTCTCCCGGAAGGCAGAGCAGGGCTACGGCAAGATGGCGCCCGAAGCCCTGCACTGGAGACTATTTGTGTCTCCAGTACAGGGCTTTGGGCACCATCTTGCCATAGCCCTGCACTCTGCCTGTCAGTGCAGGAGATGTGCTGCTGCTGGAGGAACGTCGGGGAGCTGCATGCCAGATGCCGGGAGGGGAGACTTCTGCCAGGTGAGTGAATTGTTTTTTTTTCCACAGGTGCATTTTTTTTTCTGGTGCCTGCTGCCCACATTACGATTTTCTGGTAACTGCTGCCCACATTGCGATTTTCTGGTGACTGCTGCCCACATTGTAATTTTATGGTGCCTGCTGCCCACTTTACGATTATTTTCTGGTGACTGCTGCCCACATTGCGATTTTCTGGTGACTGCTGCCAACTTTACGATTATTTTCTGGTGACTGCTGCACACATTGCGATTTTCAGGTGAATGCTGCCCACATTGCGATTTTCTGATGACCACTGCCCACATTACGATTTTCTGGTGCCTGCTGCCCACATTGCGATTTTCTAGTGACTGCTGCCCACATTACGCTTTTCTGGTGACTGCTGCCCACATTGCGATTTTCTGGTGACTGCTGCCCACATTGCGATTTTCTGGTGACTGCTGCCCACTTTACGATTATTTTCTGGTGACTGCTGCACACATTGCGATTTTCTGGTGAATGCTGCCCCCATTGCGATTTTCTGATGACCACTGCCCACATTACGATTTTCTGGTGCCTGCTGCCCACATTGCGATTTTCTAGTGACTGCTGCCCACATTACGCTTTTCTGGTGACTGCTGCCCACATTGCGATTTTCTGGTGCCTGCTGCCCACATTGCGATTTTTGGTGACTGCTGCCCACTTTACGATTATTTTCAGGTGACTGCTGCCCACATTATGATTTTCTGGTTACTGCTGCCCACATTGCGATTTTCTGGTGACTACTGCCCACATTGCGATTTTCTGGTGACTGCTGCCCACATTCTGATTTTCTGGTGCCTGCTGCCCACTTTACGATTATTTTCTGGTGACTGCTGCCCACATTGCGATTTTCTGGTGACTGCTGCCCACTTTACGATTATTTTCTTTTGACTGCTGCCCACATTGCGATTTTCTGGTGACTGCTGACCACATTGTGATTTTCTGGTGCCTGCTGCCCACTTTACGATTATTTTCAGGTGACTGCTGCCCACATTGCGATTTTCTGGTGACTGCTGCCCACTTTACGCTTTTCTGGTGACTGCTGCCCACATTGCGATTTTCTGGTGACTTCTGGCCACATTGCGATTTTCTGGTGCCTGCTGCCCACATTGCGATTTTTGGTGACTGCTGTCCACTTTACGATTATTTTCAGGTGACTGCTGCCCACATTATGATTTTCTGGTTACTGCTGCCCACATTGCGATTTTCTGGTGACTACTGCCCACATTGCGATTTTCTGGTGACTGCTGCCCACATTCTGATTTTCTGGTGCCTGCTGCCCACTTTACGATTATTTTCTGGTGACTGCTGCCCACATTGCGATTTTCTGGTGACTGCTGCCCACTTTACGATTATTTTCTTTTGACTGCTGCCCACATTGCGATTTTCTGGTGACTGCTGACCACATTGTGATTTTCTGGTGCCTGCTGCCCACTTTACGATTATTTTCAGGTGACTGCTGCCCACATTGCGATTTTCTGGTGACTGCTGCCCACTTTACGATTATTTTCTGGTGACTGCTGCCCACATTGCGATTTTCTGGTGACTGCTGCCCACATTGCGATTTTCTGGTGACTGCTGCCCACATTGCGATTTTCTGGTGACTGCTGCCCACATTATGATTTTCTGGTGACTGCTGCCCACATTGCGATTTTCTGGTGACTGCTGCCCACATTGCGATTTTCTGGTGACTGCTGCCCACTTTACGATTATTTTCTGGTGCCTGCTGCCCATATTGTGATTTTCTGGTGACTGCTGCCCACTTCATGATTATTTTCCGGTGACTGTTGGCTGCTGCCCACATTACGATTATTGTCTGATGACTGCTGCCCACATTACGGTTATTTACTGGTAAAATGCTGCCCACTTTACGATTATTTTATGGGGAAATGCTGCCCACTTTACAATTATTTTATAGGGAAATGCTGCCCAATTTATGATTAATTTCTGGTGAAATGCTGCCCGCTTTACGATTATTTTATGGTGAAATGCTGCCCACTACGATTATTTTATGGTGAAATGCTGCCCATTTTACGATTAATTTCTGGTGAAATGCTGCCCAATTTACAATTAATTTCTGGTAAAACATTGCTGCATTAGGATTATTTTATGGTGAAACACTGCCCCATTACAATTATTTTATAGTGAAACGCTGCCCCATTACGATAATTAGGCATCTATGGGGGGGTCCATCCTCATTTTCACAGGGGGGCCCAGTGATTTCTAGTTACGCCCCTGAATATGACTTTCTGTCAACGCTTAAGTCTGTCCAACTTCAGTGCACAGTCAAGTTGTCCATCCTAAATGCTCCTCCTCTCTGCTTACAGGTGAACACGTTTCAGGCTGTGCTGAGCACCGATGGCAATCAGACATTCCTCCTCTACAATTATGCTGATATTCAGTGGCCAAGTGTGGCAAATGGTTCCATCCAGGAAGGACGTACTGCCCTGGTGAGTATACCCATTACCGGCTGAGTTAAAGTCATAGCATTTATAGGTGCCTTTTGACAGCAGATAAACCATTTCACAATTGGCAAAAAAATGTGGCCTTGGTGAGTGAACCCACATGACTCATTGAACAGAAGTTATTTAATTCATTGGTAGCTTTTGATAGCTGGTGAACTATATGCAGTTTGCCTTAAAAAAAACACTTGCTGATGGGTTACAGCTACATTTCATTAAACCCTCAACATTTGATTAAATACATATACAAAATGTGGCACTTGGGGGACACGTCAGCACATTTCTCACTATTTCTGCCCACATGTAATGGAGGGGGCATTGGGGGGGTGGGGGTGTTTACTGCTGACTTATGACTCGAGTATAAGCCGTCAAGACCCCCACTTTTGGGATCATTTTATGTCCCCAAAAATGTGGCTTCTACTCAAGTGTTTACAGTAGATGTAAAAGTGTTTTTCCATTATTTCCTGTATTCTACAGGCTGGGCTTAACAGTGGTTTGAATTCAGGATACTACACAATTCCAGATTCTATGACTCCATCTATAAGGAATATATCATCTACAAGCAATGTCAATGTACCTGGGCGTTGGGCATTCAAAATGGACCAGTTACATCCAGAAGATATCGCTGGAAATATCGGTAAGTGTGCACTGTTTTCCCACTCCTTAGTAAAGAGCATGTGATTTGCAAATGTGTTTATTGCTTGTTTATTACAGGAAATATATTGATGGCCAATAAAGGAAATTCTACAAACACTGTTTTGTTTTTCATTTTAGATAATTCTACAGATGTTCTTTTGGAAACTACGATTGCCCCAATCTACAGAACATCTACTCCAGCTCCTGTATTATACTCTTCAGGTACATTCACTGAGTTGTTCTTTTTTCTTTTCTGCCAAATAACTGTTTGGATGAGTGTTGTATAAGTATTTATTTCGTATTAAATGTCCAACATGAAACAATATGAACAAACGGGATATCAGCCTATAAACTGTATTTATATTGTACATGTAAAAGGAAGATACCGTGCACCTATCTCTTGAACAGTTCCATAAATTTATTCCATTCCTCAGCCAAAAGTAAACAGTATTGACATGTACAGAAAGAAACGTCAAACCTGTATGCTGGAAGTTGTTGCGGTGAAGGAGGGAGGGGTGACCAGGGGAAGATTCGGAAGGCACTACAGCCGTTTCACGCCGCTAGGGCGTTTGCTTACATGCGTGTCCGTGAAGAGCCGGCGCCGGAGAGCTTCCTGTATAGGACTTTCAGGCCACGCCTCCGGCGCCATCTCATTGGTGCAGAGTGACAATGGGGAAAGGTCAGGGGTGAGGGGGCGGAGCTTCGCCGTCCAGCGGCGAAGGACCTACATCAATGTGGGAAATCAGGTGACGCTGTGTAATAAATCTGGAAGAGGCATAAACGTCCATTACATTAACGTGTGCATTATCTGTGACTCTGTGATGAAACTCATCAGTGCAATCAACATTATCTATGTGTTGCAAAGAACATTAGTACCTAGATAAAACATTAAAGTGTACCTAAATCAGAGGCGTAATCGCCGTGCTCTGTGCAAACTAGCATATATCCACACCGTTTACCTGAGGATATTACATTTCGCTCACTTATTTTATCTCTGGAATATATAAAATAATTCTTTTATTTATACATTTACTTAATAAGAACACCCCATTTGGAGACCCCCACAACTAGAAAAACCCCATTAAAAAGACCGGGAGAGGCTGTGCGAATCCCAGAGACCTTATGGGTTATATTAACCCTTTTCTTGACATATCCTTATGAACAAAAGAGGGGGGACTACATTATTATTACACTAAAAGGGTGTTTTTTGCTTAAAGTTAGGGGGAGAAAGCCCCACACTTCATTGCTACAGGGACATCCTCCGTCCCCATGACGTTAATATTTATGAGGTACTGACAGAACATCGAAGGAGTAGAAGAGAGAAGAGGAAAAGATGGGGGTACGGAGAGGTCCCTCATAGTCTGGGGGGTGGTCCCCCATTTGTACTTCGGAGAACCATACCCCAGCACCATATCACCTGCTGTGTGCAGGAAGGGGCTATAGTAGTCCCCAGATCTTAGGGGTACCATCAACCCCATGTCCCCCGGTTCACCCAAGGTGGATAGTTGCACCCTTAAGGTTGGCTGCCATGCACTGAGTCATACCAGGTATGTAGGTCAAGGAAACAATTATTTTGCTTCCTGTTATGCATAGGTAGAGGTGCTATGCTAACATTGATAGGGCCATGGTGTAAAGATCCAAACTTGGCCTGAATACAGTTTTGGGAGAGAACCCCCAGGCCCCACGGTCCTGGGGGTTATATTGTAAAGAAACGCGGAAAAGCCGCCGCTTCTACTCAGAGCAAGGCGGCTGTTTCCGCGGATGGCATGGCGGAACGCGGAAAAACCGCCGCGTCTGACGCGGCGGTTAGCACGCATGGACCTGGCACTGACAATTTGTCCTAGCGCGGGGAGACCGCCGCCGCCTATGCGGGTAGCGCTGCGGCCAATCCCGCGCATGGCTCTGCAGGGACATTGCAAGACTCGACAGGTGTGGCTGGGACCAGTAGTCCACCTAGATTCAGAATGACACGCGCGCGCGCGGAGAAGCAGAGCTTATATCGCAGCCAGAAAAGGGTCAGCTGACCAAGCCGGTCAGCTGACAACTCTGCTTCTTTTCATTGGTCCAGCACTTAGGGGAGGTGCTGGAGAGCACTGGTGTATATATACTGGGTGCTGGTCATTTTATGGTTGTCTGGCGTTGCGATCACAACGTGGTAGTACTCAGGCCTTGTTCGTATCTGTGTTCTAGCATAGTTTCCAAAGGTGTTGACGATCACGGACCTCACACCTTAGCGTTAGGAATTTGAACTGTATTATTTTTTATGACCTTTTGCCTGCCTGCCTATCCTCCTGAATTCTGATTCTGTACCTTGCTATTTTCTGATACCCTGTTGCCAAACTCTGCTAGTACCTGAACTCTGTATTTGCCTTCTGACTCTGTACCTCGCTACCTCTGATACCCGTTGCCGAATCCTGCCTGTCTATTGGTTTACGAATCTGTCTCCTGAATCAGTACCTTATCTGTCTGTGTGTTAACGACCTGGATTGTGCGACCTCGAGAACTGGCCTTACTGTTAGAGGCAGTTCCCAGATCTGTTAGTGACACCCCCTCATTGGTGTCACTCACGCTCTGTCCTTCCTACTCTTAGCCTAGCTCCTCCCCCGGGAGAGTCTAGGCCATAGGAAGGAACTTACTTCTGGGCAGTACTCCTTACTGCTCCTGCACCTCCTCCTGCTGAGGTGCCGTTCTTGAAGTATATTGTTACACCAAACACTCTTACTACTCAGGTGTCCAGAGGTTAGTAGATATATCTGATTATCGGTGATACTGCAGATCATCTATAATCGGGTATATTCTGCATTCTCGGTGATACTGCAGATCACCGGTAATCAGACCCTCTCTGTGTTACACCGATCGTTACAGAACGCCAGACCAAAACAATATGGACGCACGCACTGACCGTCTGAGCGCATTTGCCACCTTGGTGGATAACATCAACCAAGTGCTGGGTACTCACCAAGCGTTAATTGATGCCCTATCAGGGTCTGTACAAACCCTCCAGACGTCAGTGGATGAGGTGCGATCCCCTCCTAGCGTTGACATACGTATGCCCGTACCCGAAAGATTTTCTGGCCACAGATCTGACTTTCGTAATTTTAGGAGTAGAGTGTTATCCTATTTCGAGTTGAGACCCCGATCTTCAGGAACCGAGGCCCAAAAGGTCACATTTATTAAAACCTTGTTATCTGGTGACTCCCAGACATGGGCATACAGTTTGCCCACCGGAGATTTAGCCCTTACCTCTGTAGAGGAATTCTTTAAAGCCATGGCTGTAATTTACGATAATCCGGTCCTTGCCTCGACTTCTGAGCGGAAGCTCAAGCTCTTGCATCAAGGCAAAGGTCCGGTCGAAGATTATGCAGCAGAATTTAGGAGGTGGTCAGTTACAGCTAGATGGGACACTTATGCCTTATTAGATTGTTTCTTGTCAGGGCTGTCCGATGAGGTCTCTGATCTTATGCTAAGTCAGCCTGAGCCCAGAACAGACAGTCGATGAGGCCATCTCAGCGGCCATTCGAATCAACCGCAGGCTGCGCTATCAAAAACAGACCAGGGGTAGTCACCGTGTTAGAGTAGTCTCTTACGCAGCAACCCCAGGGACCCCTCCTCCTGCTGTCTCGTCTCCTCCCGTCTTGCCTCCACCCGAGCCAATGCAGATTGGTCGGTCTAGGCTGTCCCAGGTGGAGCGAAGACGGAGGATGACTGAACAACTGTGTCTGTACTGCGCTGAAGGGGGACATAGAGTACAGAATTGTCCTAATAAGCCGGGAAATGCTACCGCCTAGGAGTTGTAGGGGGTAACACCCTAGGCGTACGTCTCTTACCCCAAGAGGATAAACGGTTACTCCTCCCTTGTACAGTTACATGGGAGGATAAAACCGAGATCACTGAAGCCTTTATTGATTCAGGCTCTGAGGCTAATTTTATGGATTTTGAATTTACTAAGAAATTGGGTATTCCGATCGCCCCGGTAAAACCACCCATTCAGGTTACGGCAGTAGATGATTCCCCTTTGCAGAAAGATCATCCGCTGTCTCGGACACCGGAGGTGGGAATCACTATAGGGGTACTACATACAGAGAAACTGCAGTTTTTTGTATTACACATGACATCCTCCACTATCATCTTAGGGATGCCCTGGTTGCACCTTCACTCCCCACAGATCAATTGGGCCACCGGTCAGCTAACGAGTTGGTCAGATCACTGTGTTCAACACTGCTTAGGGAGGGTGACTTTGGGCCAAACCAGGATGCATGTGGAAGGGGTACCCGAGCAGTATTCAGACTATTCAGATGTGTTTTGTCCCAAGGCTGCTGATAAGTTACCTCCACATCGCCCTTTCGATTGCCCCAACGATCTCCGGTCTGGTTGTATGCCTCCTCAGGGCCATCTGTACAACTTGTCTGGGCCTGAAAAATTGGCCAAGTAGGAGTATATCCGTGAAAATTTGGCTAAGGGCTTTATCCGCCCATCCCGATCGCCGGCCGGGGCTGGCTTCTTTTTCGTAAAGAAAAAAGACGGGGGCCTGCGGCCGTGCATTGATTACCGGGGCCTGAATAAAATCACAGTGAAGAATCGCTATCCGTTACCCTTAATAGACGATGTATTCACGCAGGTCACCGACGCTAAGATTTTTTCGAAGTTAGATTTACGAGGGGCATACAACCTAGTACGAATTAGAGAGGGCGATGAGTGGAAGACGGCCTTTAACACACCCGACGGGCATTACGAGTACCTAGTGATGCCCTTCGGGTTGTGTAATGCCCCGGCCGTTTTCCAAGAACTCATCAATGAGGTCTTCAGAGAGGTGTTGGGGAGATTCGTTTTAGTTTATCTTGACGATATACTTATTTTTTCCAACAACCTCTCTGAGCATAGGATCCATGTTAGATTTGTGTTAGACAAACTGAGACAGAACTTGCTCTACGCTAAATTGGAAAAGTGTATATTCGAGGTAACATCTGTCGCTTTCTTAGGGTACATAATTTCCACCTCGGGCTTGTCTATGGACCCTGCCAAGGTCTCCGCTGTTCTAGAATGGCCTCAGCCGGTTGGGTTGAAGTCTCTTCAGCAGTTTTTAGGCTTTGCAAATTACTATAGAAGGTTCATAAGGGGGTACTCCACAGTCCTTTCGCCCCTCACCAGTCTCACAAAGAAAGGGGCGGATACCACTCACTGGTACCCTGAGGCTTTTCAGGCGTTTTCTACCTTGAAGGAATTGTTCTGCTCGGCCCCCATCCTAAGACACGTGGATACTTGCTTTCCTTTTGTTGTTGAGGTGGACGCCTCGTAAGTCGGAGTGGGGGCTGTGCTGTCTCAGCGGTCAGGCTTGCAGGGTAGATTGCATCCGTGCGCCTATTTTTCTCGTAGGTTCTCCCCAGCAGAGAGAAACTATGATATAGGCAACAGGGAGCTCTTAGCCATTAAACTGGCCTTTAAAGAGTGGCGTCATTGGTTAGAAGGAGCAGAACATACGATCACGGTTTACACTGATCCCAAAATCTGGAATACATCGAGGGGGCTAAAAGGTTGAGCCCTCGTCAGGCTCGATGGTCCCTGTTTTTCTCAAGATTCAGATTTATTATTACGTACACTCCGGGTAGCAAGAATACCAAGGCAGATGCCCTCTCCAGGTGCTTTGAACCAGAGACAGCACAGCCCTCTGTTCCTGACACCATTGTCCCACAAAGATTGGTGCTAGCTACAACTGAAACTTGGGAAGACTGGAAGGAGACTTTGTGTCCCTTCCAGCAGGACATCCCGGAAGGGAAGCCGGATGGGGTTATGTTTATTCCGCTACCATTTCGTCTCCAGGTCTTGGAGATGTTCCAGTCGCACAAGAATGCGGGACACCCTGGGGCATCTAGAACACAAGATCTCGTGGCCAGGTGTGCGTGGTGGCCTTCTCTGGCAGCGGACTGCAAAGAGTTCGTTAGGGAGTGTGTGGTTTGTGCAAAAAGTAAGCCCTCCCGGCTGGCACCTGTAGGTACGTTGCAGCCTTTGCCCACCCCGAGTGAGCCGTGGACCCACTTGTCCATGGATTTTGTGGGTGAGCTTCCCAGGTCTCAGGGCATGTCGGTCATTTGGGTGGTAGTCGACCGCTTCAGCAAAATGGCCCATTTTGTGCCCTTGAAAGGATTCCCCTCGGCCCAGGAATTTACCGACTTGTTCATCATCCACGTTTTCCGGCTGCATGGCATTCCAGAAAACATAGTGTTTGTGATTTTGGAGGGCATTTTGTGACCAAATGGGCATGAAGCTGTCATTTTCGTCAGGCTACCACCCACAGACCAATGGTCAGACTGAAAGAGTTAATCAGTCATTGGAGCAATTTCTGAGGTGTTACGTTGCCGAGGCACAGAATGACTGGGTCAAATTTCTGCCCTTCGCAGAATTTGCACAAAATAATTTAAAGAGTTCTTCCTCTGTATTCTCTCCGTTTCAGGTAGTGAATGGGAGATTGCCCAAGTTCTCCCTATTGCCAGTGGCCTCCACTCTGTTTCCAGCTCTGGAGGCCTGGCAAAAGTCTTTTAAGGACATTTGGTGGACCGTGAGAAACAATTTGGAAAAGGCGTTTCAGAGTCAAAAGGGTCAAGCTGACAAGAGACGTTCCTTAGAGTGGAGGTTCCAACCAGGAGATTTGGTTTGGGTGTCCACACGTCACTTGACCCTGAAGCAGCCTTCAGACAAGTTGGGCCCCAGGTTTGTAGGTCCATTTCCGGTAGCTAAAAGAATCAACAATGTCACTTATGCCATTGATCTTCCGGTCAGCATGCGTGGAGATCCTTTCATGTGTCCCTACTCAAGCCAGCAGTCC
Organism: Hyperolius riggenbachi; assembly: GCF_040937935.1. NCBI lineage: Eukaryota > Metazoa > Chordata > Amphibia > Anura > Hyperoliidae > Hyperolius > Hyperolius riggenbachi. Next base: position 376,675,372 of record NC_090651.1, read on the forward strand.
ATGTGGGTCCCACTCCTCCTCCTCCTGTGATGGTAGATGACCAACCTGAGTACGAGGTAGAAAAGATTTTAGATTCACGAGTAGTACAGAACTCGGTACAGTATCTGGTGCACTGGAAGGGGTATGGTATTGAGGAAAGAACATGGGTACCTGAGGGTCGCATGCATGCTGATAATTTGAGAAGGGAGTTCCACGCCCTACACCCTGAGAAGCCTGAAAGGAGCTCCACTCCTCGGGGGGGGGGGTTACTGTAAAGAAACGCGGAAAAGCCGCTGCTTCTACTCAGAGCAAGGCGGCTGTTTCCGCGGATGGCATGGCGGAACGCAGAAAAACCGCCGCGTCTGACGCGGCGGTTAGCACGCATGGACCTGGCACTGACAATTTGTCCCAGCGCGGGGAGACCGCCGCCGCCTATGCGGGTAGCAGTGCGGCCAACCCCGCGTATGGCTCTGCAGGGACATTGCAAGACTCAACAGGTGTGGCTGGGACCAGTAGTCCACCTAGATTCAGAATGACACGCGTGCGCGCGGAGAGGCAGAGCTTATATGGCAGCCAGAAAAGGAACAGCTGACCAAGCCGGTCAGCTGACAACTCTGCTTCTTTTTATTTGTCCAGCACTTAGGGGAGGTGCTGGAGAGCACTGGTGTATATATACTGGGTGCTGTTCATTCTCTGGTTGTCTGGCGTTGCGATCACAACGTGGTAGTACTCAGGCCTTGTTCGTATTTGTGTTCTAGCATAGTTTCCAAAGGTGTTGACGATCACGGACCTCACACCTTAGCGTTAGGAATTTGAACTGTATTATTTGTTATGACCTTTTGCCTGCCTGACTATCCTCCTGAATTCTGATTCTGTACCTTGATATTTTCTGATACCCTGTTGCCAAACTCTGCTAGTACCTGAACTCTGTATTTGCCTTCTCACTCTGTACCTCGCTACCTCTGATTCCCATTGCCAAACCCTGCCTGTCTATTGGATTACGAACCTGTCTCCTGAATCAGTACCTTATCTGTCTGTGTATTAACGACCTGGATTGTCCGACCTCGAGAACTGGCCTTACTGTTAGAGGCAGTTCCCAGATCTGTTAGTGACACCCCCTCATTGGTGTCACTCATGCTCTGTCCTTCCTACTCTTAGCCTAGCTCCTCCCCCGGGAGAGTCTAGGCCATAGGAAGGAACTTACTTCTGGGCAGTACTCCTTACTGCTCCTGCACCTCCTCCTGAGGTGCCGTTCTTGAAGTATATTGTTACACCAAACACTCTTACTACTCAGGTGTCCAGAGGTTAGTAGATATATCTGATTATCGGTGATACTGCAGATCATCTATAATCGGGTATATTCTGCATTCTCGGTGATACTGCAGATCACCGGTAATCAGACCCTCTCTGTGTTACACCGATCGTTACATATATATAGTGCTCGTCTCTCCTTAAAGGGATACTGTAGGGGGGTCGGAGGAAAATGAGTTGAAGTTACCCGGGGCTCCTAATGGTCCCCCGAAGACATCCTGTGCCTGCGCAGCCACTCACTGATGCTCCAGCCCCGCCTCCGGTTCACTTCTGGAATTACAGACTTTAAAGTCGGAAAACCACTGCGCCTGCGTTGCCGTGTCCTCGCTTCCACTGATGTCACCAGGAGGGCAAGGCACAGACGATACTGGGCCTGCACAGTACGCTCCTAGGTACATCAGTGGAAGTGAGGACCTGGCAACGCAGGCGCAGTGGTTTTCAGACTTTAAAGTCTGAAATTCCAGAAGTGAACTGGAGGCGGGGCCGGTGCATCGGTGAGTGGCTGCTCAGGCACAGGATGTCTGCGGGGGACCATTAGAAGCCCTGGGTAACTTCAACTTTTTCCCCTGACCCTCCTACAGTGTCCCTTTAAAGGTAGATAAATCATATACAGCAAGCAAGGGAGCTCAGAGCTGACATTGAGTACAATGAACTGCAATATAGACAAACTGACTCACAATAAACCCCCCCTCCCCCCTTAAAACCAAGCAGAAACATCCGGACTAAATACACGTGTCCAAATATAGGAGTGCACTTCCTATGATACAGGGATCCAAACATGCATGTGTATATACTTTCTTCTGGCCCAGATTTGATCTGCAATAAAGAGACATCCAAAACCAGATTACAGCGTGCAAGTCTTCGGCATCGCCCCTGTGTGCAATGACATGCACGCCTCTATATTGACTATATACGCAACCATTACTGACATATGCATCTAATGTCAAGCCTCAACCAGCTATGCTGCAAGCTTAGAAAGTTTGTTTGGCTGTTGGCTAGCCCACTTACGTGTACCACTGGTAGAAATGTGTACTTCTGTGCGATTTCTCACGTCTCAGCTAAAGCTGATGTGGTGCAGTGACTTGGTAATCCCTTCACGGTAGGATGCGGACTGCCCCGTTATCATACTGTGGAACTCAGTGCAGCCGCCGCTAGGAGGAAGGTTGCGGAGGCACGGGGGACATACACCATGCCTACTGAACAGAGGACATCACGGAACACATGACGTGTTTCATCCACTTAGGATTTCTTCAGACGTGCAGCGTCAGGCTAAAGGGCACATACTTTTATACCCAATAAGGCATTAACATATAGCGGAAAAATTTAAAAACACAGTTGCCATGGAAACATATGTTCACTCTATGGGAAGCAGTCAGTTAACCATTAAAGTGACTCTTAAGCCCCCCCCAAAAATGAGTTTTACTCACCTGGGGCTTCCAATAGCCCCCTGCAGCTGTCCGGTGCCATCGCCGTGTCCCTCCGATCCTCCTGTTACCGCCGGCGGCCACTTACGGTTTCACCATCACCCGCCGACAGGCTGGGAATGCGAGTGATTCTTCACGTTCCCAGCCACAATAGTGCCCTCTATGCTGCTATAGCAGTCCTCTATGCTGCTATAGCAGCATAGAGGGAGCTTTTGTGGCTGGGAATGAGAGGACTAACTCTCATCCCCAGCCTATCGGCGGCTGACGGCGAAACCGGAAGTGGCCAGCGGCGGGGACAGAAGGATCGGAGGGACACGGAGAGGGCACCGAACAGCTGCAGGGGGCTATTGGAAGCCCCAGGTGAGTAAAACTCATTTTTTTTTGTCTTAAGGGTCACTTTAAATTGGACCCAAACCAAACATTTTTTTTAATTCAAAATATTTAGTTGCACCACTCTGACACATACAAAGATAAATAAATACTCCTTCATACCTATGAGCATTTCAGTGCATGCTTTTCACCCTTCTCTTTTCATAACTAGGGTTATACTGGGGGCAGCCATTAGCAATTCCTCCATTGCCGGACACCAGTTTGCCGGATTTTTTCCCGGCAATTTGAAAGGACGGGAGGGGTTACTCAAAAAAAAATATTTTATATTTGTCATCATGCAGTTGAAAAAAAAGGCTGCTATTTATTATTATAATTTAGAAAATAGATTGTATTTCTGAAATCTTGTATTTTTAATTTGGGTCCACTTTAAGCATTTTGATTAGCAGTGGGTTCCATATTACAGAAACGCCTTCACATTCAAATTCTTGTTTAGTCCAAACGACATTAAACTCCCACATTTATAGATCAATTCCGATTCCTTTTCTCTAAATTCACGATCAAAATTGCCACGCCTGGGGCTAATGTTTAGTTTATATATGCCCATAACTTGCAAGCCCCTTGGATTTGAGTCATGTTCTGTTTGGAAATGCATAACCATGGGATTGAAGTTTTTCCTATCCACATTTGGGTTTCTTATATTTGCCACATGTTCTCTTATACGGACATTTAGAGCCCTATATGTCTTTCCTACATAAATGCGATCGCATGGACAATATCCAAATATGGAAATTTCAAACATGTTTTTTATTTCTGCTTTTGGCCAAGAAATATAAATAATCAATAAAGCCAATTTTGCATTAGCACAATCAAGGACAGGTACTGTCCACTTTTTTTTGTTAAAAAAAAAACACATTCAGTATAACATTGCCATTAGAACACCTCTGCAACAGGCAAGGGCAGTTTATGGGCGTGACCAAATAATGTATGTGAACTTGGCAAACAAGGGTTTTAATTAACATTTTGTGACATCCCTGACATGAGTTGAGTGACGACCCACCAAACATTCTCCTCACTACTTGATCCACAGTTTTCTTCTAGAACCCAGGTGATGTTTTCACACCTTGTCAATAAAATGCCCTTTTATGCCACAATTATAAAAAGAAGTTGAATAAGTATCTTCTAGAAGAAAACTCAGAAGAAAAAGTTAATTGCAAATGGGCCCTTGCCCCTTCACGACTACCAGATGTGCTTCTCACAGTCACACTGACATATAACCTCTTATCAGGTATCACAGAGACAATAAGCCATACATCGCTGCAGTCAGAGAAGTTGGGTGCTATAGCACTGGGATATTGGCATAGTGGATAGCTCCCTTGCCTTGCACTATCTTCATGGAGGTCATATGTTCTCCCTGTGTCTACGTGGGTTTCCACCGGCACTCTGGTTTCTTCCCACATTCCAAAAAACATACTGATAAGTTTATTGGCTCCCCACTACAACTGGCTCTAGACTATGGTACATGCACTACACGATATTAGATTGTGAGCCCCTCTGAGGGACTGTAAAGGGTAATACTCTGTACAGTGCAGCGGAATATGTCGGCACTATGTACATACTAAATAATTCTAATAATAATATTAACCATTATAACTTCAATTTTGCAAAAGGTATACCCGCCAAGCTCTAAGTAGTTTAGTACTTTATGCATAAGTCTTATCATATAATTTCAGGATGACTTTCATCTTTTTACGAATGGTCCTTCTTAGTTACCAACCCTGAATATTATTTGTGATAATTAATTATTTTAAACAAAAAGACAGTAATTATATATCTATTTTTCAGATCTTCTCTATCCTTATGGACCTCTCATTGATGCCGTCAGCCCAACGTCAGATGATGGCGGAACACCGTTAATCCCTCTTTCGACATCACTACACCTCTTCGGCAGAAACTACTCCTCTCTTTATGTGAGTAGATTTCTTCAAAATGTCCAACCCAGATAAACATGAAGGGATTTGTAGTTTACCATTAAAATGCATCATCTTCAAATATTCCTACTGTCACGCCAGGAGGTAGGCACTAGATCCAGTCTTCAAGCTGCACATTATCCACTCCCTGCTGCCTGTACAGAGTGGACACAAAGTTCATACAGTCTGCCCTTCTATTAAGATAGGATGGGAAGCCTTTACATTGACTTTAAGACATTTCCCTCTCATTGATATATATATATATATAGTGTGTGGTCCGGTATAAGTCATGGAGAGAATCCAAGGACATAACAACAAAAGTTGTTTAAGTGATACCTTTAATGACTAACTGTACGAGAATTCTCTGCAAGCTTACAAATAAATCTTGTACAGTTTGTCATTTGAGTTATAATCTAAACAACTTTTGTAGTTACATCTTCAGATACATATCAGAACAGTCCTTCTTTTCAGTGTTGTTCAATTCTGTCTTACCCTCTTTCTGCAGAGTTCCCTAGGCCTTGTCCTTGGTCATCTTCTATTCTCTCTTTACCTTGTTCAATGAAACTCCCGATTTGACGTTCATAACCACTTGTTATATGTTGATGACACTTTAGTCTACCCATCAACTCCTGATTTGTGTCTCATTTGTTAATTTATTTATTGTATTTATAAAGTGCCAACATATTATGCAGTGCTGATGTAGGGAAGGAGGTGGGATGAGGACACAGAAGGTGCAGGTTGAGGAGAGGAGCAGACCCACCACTCCCCTGGTCCTGTTGTCTGGTCTGGGTGTGTGACTGAGGTGAAGGCCTCCATAGGAGAAGGCAGCCTCTCCAATCTCCAGCCGGCAATCTCCTAATGTTTACAGAGTACATAGTCTTGTCACTAACTGTCCCTCTGAGGAACTAACAATCTAATTTCTACCAGAGTCATATGTCCCCATAACCTAGGGCCAGTTTAGGGGAAAGCCAATTTATCTGTATGTTTTTGTGATGTGGGAGGAACCCAGAGTGCCCGAGGAATCCCATGCACACATTGGGAAAACATACACACTCTGTGCAGTTAGTGCCCTGGCTGGAGACCTAGCGCTGCAAGGCAAGTGGCCTATCTACTACATCACCATTAAATGACTTCACCTCACCTAACAATATGCCCTCAAACTTTCCTGTTCAAAACTATCTAACCAATTTTCTACATTAACCATTAACAAACAGCTAACTTCAATCAACCCTGATTCTGGTATCTCTTCAACCTACTGTATCTTATGCACACCATCCCCTTAGCCTAGTAAGGCCGAGATATTTTATTCTATGTTGTGTGTTTGTGATTTAGCTCATATTTGTAGACAACAATCTCTGCTAATTAAATTGTACAGAACTGCAAAATATGTCTCATCAATGTGCCATCTCCAGTGTTGCTTGTGAAATTTCCCCAAAGTCATTTTCACAATGCTATTTTTAATGTCGAAAAAATATTCATGAATATTCATGAAAATACATGGTATTTTCGCAATATGGTGAAAAGCGCGAAAATCCTTTAAGAGCAAAAATCCACAAATTATTCATGAATTTAACATTATTTTCATGAACATTAATGCAAAAAGAATAGCGACATTTTTTTGCTTATCACTGTCCACCTCGAGGTTGTTCACCCAGCTCTCGCCATTTCACTAACCAGATCTCCCTTCAGTTGGCGGCAAATCTAGCTACCTAATACATGGGGGCACTTCTAGCTACTTAATACTGAGGGTACTTCTGGCTACCTAATGCTAAGGAACACCTGTAACTATAACAGACAAGGGAACTATGGGAGAAGTAACATCTGGGACAGCCAGCACTCTTGCAGTGGAGTTGGGTGGTGTTTTGTAGGTTTATGGATGGTGAAGTCTAAGGACCCAGGACATCTGTGCCTGTAGGCTCCTGTGATGTAAATCCCAGCCTGGATGCTGTTGAACATGTGCAGGTGCCAGTAAAAAAGGACGGCCATTGACCATAATCGTTAGGCTAAAATGCCCAAGTTTTGTCCAGGCACTGAGAGAACAGCTATTTCATTTTGTTTCTACTGTAAGGTCTCTTTCTAGAGCTGGATATATAAATTCACCTCCGAGGAGATTTCTTATAAAATCCGATAGTGTTATTATTATTACTTTCATCAGTTGTTTAGTTATAATTAATGATAAATGACACATTGTGATTATTCCGCGTACCAATACTTTCACTAGTTGTCCTCACAAAGATGGTTGTAGATTATCACAGGGACATTAAACTATAGTTGGGATTAGATTTAAACTAATAGAGGTAATGAATGCAATGTGGATAATTAAAAGAACATTAGTAGCAAAGGAAAGAGTCTCATGTTTTTATTTTCTGTTATATAGCTTTATTTGTAACATTGCATCATGCTGTCCTATTTGCAGCTTAGAAATTACACTCTGTATTTTTAGCTGTAAAACAAATCATAGCTAATGGTCCTTTGAACTGTCCTGCAGTAAAAACCTTATCTCAAGCTGTCTCTCACAGTTTCTTGGCTGTTTAAAGGGGCACTATGGCGAAACATTGTAAAATTTAAAATATGTGCAAATATAAACAAATAAGAAGTACGTTTTTCCCAGAGTAAAATGAGCCATAAATTACTTTTCTCCTATGTTGCTGTCACTTACAGTAGGCAGTAGAAATCTGACAGAAGCAACAAGTTTTGGCCTAGTCCATCTCTTCGTGGGGGATTCTCCGGGAGTTATTTATTTTTAAAAGCACTTAGTGAATGGCAGTTGCTCTGTCAAACTGCAGAAAAACTGTGTGGAATGGAATGCCTTTTAGGGATGGAGATGTCCTGATTGTGTGTGGCAGGGAGCGCCAAAGGTTTTGAGGTGGACTCTGGGGGTGACTAAGTTATTAGATCCTTTTGATCTAAGATTGGGGAGGGGGTCGTGATGCAGTTGCAATTAGTCCTTCAGGTATCCAGGACCCAGATTGTGTAAAGGATTTGAATGTCGATAAGCCAATCTTAAAGTGGATCCGAGATACACTTTTACTCATTGCATAATTGTGTTCCTTTCATATAGTTTATAAGGCATTCCTCAAGCCAAATACTTTTTTTTGTTTTGTTATAATACTCTAATTCCCTTTAAACGAAGCAAGCCACGCCCACAGCTCCTTTTGTACCTTGGCACTGTAGCAAGGGCTTATGGGAGCTCAGTCTGGGCAGGAGGAGGAGTAGGTTACTAGCCATTGATTTCAGAGGCAGAGTGGAGGAGGGAGGAAGAGAGGGGACTGAATTTACACACAGGCAAGCTGATAGCATCTCCAGCCCTCAGCCTGTGACAATGTGACAAACAGAACATGGCTGCCCTCATTGTATCACATGAATAAATAATCATAAACTTTTGTAGCTGTTTGCAGCTAGATACGCTGTGTAAACTATCTAAACTTTAGATAAAATATATAGACAAGTTACTTGTTATAGTTAGTTTTTCATCTCAGATCCGCTTTAAGCAGAATTCTCAATGTTATTAGTAGCCAGTGGAGTGAGTGAACGGTTGGCGTTATGTGGCAATGGCAGGGTTGGCTAGTTAACAGACTTGCAGCGGTATTCTGTACAACAAACAATAATAATAACGTGCTCATATCCTTTTCTCTTGAACAGGTGAATAATAATGGCTTATTGTCCTTCCGATCTTCCATTTCACAATTTACACCACAACAACTTCCTGTCGCTTTGGGGAACCCATTTTTGGCCGTGTTCTGGGCAGATATAAACAATCAGGTAGCAGGGGACATATATTATCGTCAGAGCACCGATCCAGATCTTCTGCACCAAGTCTCTTCCGATATCAGAACTTACTTCCACGATGAGGATTTCACAGCTCAGTGGGTGTTTGTGGCCACGTGGCACAGAGTGGCGTATTTTGGATCTAATACTAATAAGGTAAAATGGCCAATTTCACGTCTTCAGCAAACATTGCATTGAATATTGATAGTATCACTAAATCTTTGATGGAATTATTATTTAATGTTATACTATTATACTTTATAAATGTCACATGTGTTGAACCCAGGGCCAGATTTATTATAAGGCAATGTAGGCATGTGCCTACAGGCACCTGATGATGTAAAGGCGCCTCCCTCCCCACCCCAAGTGCCTGCCCTCCTGCCTTACCTATGCAGAGTCCTGAGCGGAGTGGAAATGAGAGGCCACTCACCTGACTCTCAGCATTTCACTGATGAGATCTACCTTCAACTGGGGGCACCTCTAGCTTCCTAATACTGAGGGTACCTCTGGCTACCTAATACTAAATGGCACTAGCCAGCACAATAGTGGTTTGATTTGGTGGTGGTTTGTTGGCCCTTGGAGGGTGAAGTATAGGGAGCCAGGACATCTGTGCCTATAGGCTCCTGTGAGGTAAAACCGGGCCTGGTTAAAAAATGAGCAAACCCATCAGCTGAGCTCTATAAAGGCCCTAGGGAAAATGCCACATGTTATTTCAAATTGTGTATCTTAATTCTGAGTACAATTGAACCTCTCCATTATGCTTGTAGCATAACCTGTCAGGTTGGGGGTGTCCTTGCTGCTGCCAATCACTCTATTTAAACAAGTGTGGAAACTATCTCTCATGATTTGTACAACAAATTACTCATGCAGTAGAGGAGATACCTGGGCTGTCAGTAATGAGACACAGAGTACAGATTTCAACCTTGTATCTATCCCGAAGAATTTCTGTCTGATTGTAAGCAAATAATATGCAGTTAGACTGCTGGACGCTCCTTTGTGTTTTTGATACTTCTATTGAATCATGCTACCGATAAAGTTAATTCACAAAACATGTTATTTTTTACCTTAACTATTAGAAAAGATATTTTTTTAGATGAAACAGTACAGGGGAAACGCAAAAAAAATAGAATATCATGCAAAAGTCTATTTATTTCAATAATTTACCTTAAAAGGTGAAACTATTCTATGAAACAGACTCATTACCTGCACAGCGTGATTTTTCAGGCCTTTATTTGTTATAATGTTGATAATTATGGCTCACAGCTTATGAGAAGCCCAAAATCAAAATCTCAGCCTGTTAGAATATTGTGAAAATGTTCAGTATTCTCAGCTCAAAGTGTCAGACTCTAATCAGTTAATTCACCCAAAACACCTGCAAAGGGGCCCTATTTCATGTATTAGTTTCACCTTTAAGTTGGATTACTAAAAAAAACGACTGTTGCACGATACTCAAATGTTTTCGAGATTCACGTGTAAGTAACATCAAACATATTTGGAGTATTTTTTTGCACTCTGGTGGCTTTAAAGTGCGTTAAAACAGGACTTCAAAAACTCTTGCACCTTTTGGGCGGGGGCAGCAGCTGAGGGTTCTGTCTCATTTGTTGATCATCGCAACATCATAACATATTATGGCACCTATTTTCATTAAATCAGATGGTTGACCGCCAACAAGTTGACAGATCTATGGCTACTTCTAATTTTTAAAGATCCCTGATGCCTGAATGACACAGGCATTGTTCTCCTCACTCCAAACAAGCCCATGGTATGCCGCTCATTGTCCCTCCATCCCCCTTTATAGCAATAGACACGCCTGCAGTCTGTACAGCATTGAGCCCTAAACTGTCACCTAAGGGATCCAGTCCCAATCTCTGCCAGGTGGCAGTAATCCTTAGTGTGTATGTAGCTTATAGGCTAAAATTCTATTCCTCTCTAGGTCAGTGGATTTACACGTTCGTGGATTTGTTATGGGGAAAAAAGTATATATTATTATAAAAGAATTGGGTGATGTGATGTATTCCTAGATTCATAGTATGGTTACATAAAGTAACCATGTACATTCAAGACCAATTACTTCATTCTTCTTTCACTTATAAATGATCATGTTTTCACAGGTGGACACATTTCAAGCTGTCGTCACTACTGATGGCAACCAGACCTTCCTCTTCTACAACTATGCAGATCTTCAGTGGCCAAGCATGCGAGAAGATGGTTCAAGTTATGATGGACCTCTAACACTGGTGAGGGAATTGTTATTGACACTTATGAGTCAGCAATAGATTCAAACCAGCTCTTTTGTTTCTCAACCGGTTTGAGGGAGCTGACATGTTGCATCAACTTGGTCTTCTCAAGTGAATTTGAAATTGAGGTTTAAATGAAAACATCTTCTCACTTGTATGCCTCGTGACAAATGTATTCTGACTTCAGTTCTCAATTTGGTAACCTCCTAACCGGGGTTCGTTATGACACCTCATGGACAGCGGAGATTCACCGATATGATCACTTCAGGCAGATAGCAGAACCATTCCACAGGTCTGTATCTTGATAATCACATCTTCTTTTATTAGGGCAACAATACAGATGTGATGCTGGGAGATACATACACTGGGGAAAGTAAAAAAAGGCGTACGTACAAAAAGGGTGTCGGGAAAAAATGGCGCGGGGTGTAAACGATAAGCGTTAATACCGTTTATAAAAAAATTGTGTTGTATTTCGTTTACAAATAATGTTTTACAAATTTAGAAATCATTGAATAATGTGTTCAAATTGCCAATTGTGAAATCTTTAATCTTTAAAATCTTTAAAATCTTTAATCTTCCCTGTTTCAAAAGTGAAAGTGATAATTAAGTTTGTTAAAAAACGATAATATATGTTATATGGTTATAATTGTATATTATTGTGAATAACCTTCATTTATTGTTTCTTCTTATAATAAAATTTGAAAATATTGTTTATAACGATGATATAAATGTAACTACGTTCGTAATAAATTGTTGTAAAACATTAGTAAGTATTACTAAAATTGTACAAAAACTAAACCTAATCCTACGCTCACACAGAACCCTCCCTATACCTATCCCTTAGACCCCTCTGGTGGTGACTAACCCTAACCACCCCCCTGGTGGTGCCTAACCCTAACCACCGCCCTGGTGGTGCCTAACCCTAACCACCGCCCTGGTGGTGCCTAACCCTAACCAATCCCCTGGTGGTGCCTAACCCTAACCACCGCCCTGGTGGTGCCTAACCCTAACCAATCCCCTGGTGGTGCCTAACTCTAACCACCGCCCTGGTGGTGCCTAACCCTAACCACCGCCCTGGTGGTGCCTAACCCTAACCACCCCCCTGGTGGTGCCTAACCCTAACCACCGCCCTGGTGGTGCCTAACCCTAACCCCTCCCCCGGTGGTTTATATTATACTGTAACTATACCTAACCCTACTCTCTCACAGAACCCTCCCTGTACCTATCCCTAACCCCTAAACCCCCCTGGTGGTGCCTAACCCTAACCACACCCCTGATGGTGCCTAACCCTAAACACCCCCTTGGTGGTGCCTAACCCTAACCACCCCCTTCGTGATGCCTAACCCTAACCACCCCCCTGATGGTGCCTAACCCTAAACACCCCCTTGGTGGTACCTAACCCTAACCACCCCCTTGGTGGTGCCTAACCCTAACCACCCCCTTGGTGGTGCCTAACCCTAACCACCCCCTTGGTGGTGCCTAACCCTATCCACCCCCTTAGTGGTGCCTAACCCTAAAACCCCTCTTTCTGATCGCTTAATTGTATGGATAATAATGTTTTACAAGTAGTGACTGTAAAAAATGTATTGCAATTTACATTACGTACTGATCGCTTTATTTTGTGAATAATAATGTTTTACATACAGTAAAGGATAACATTTTAAATAATGTTTTAATTAAATACAATAAATCATCACAAGTGCAGTGATAAAACATCAAAAATCTGCGGGTGCTGTTTGTAGAACGTTAATAATCTCCAGCACCCTTTGTAAAATGTTAATAATCTCCAGGCGCCCTTTTTTCCTGTTTGGCGCCAGTTAAACAATATTTAATATGGCATTCCATGGCGCCACCATTTTTGTCCACTTGCCTCATGCGCCCATATTTCCCAGCTCCCAAAAAAAGACCTCTGCAATACAGTTACCTCAGATATCTTTCCCAGAGTGCTCTGCTTGAACAACTGCCAACAGAAAGTAGGAGGGGAAAATGTACATACCGGAAAAGGGGCGTTACAGAAAAAGGCCACAGGGTGGCTGTGCTGCATACTAACTGAAAAATATACATGTTGTAGAGAGATATAACAGCAGTCAGAATAGCAATGCAATAATGAGCTTCGGCTGAGGCAGAACAAAGGTATTTGTCTATTAGACCAGCAATTTAGCTGACAATATATTAGTGCTAGAGAACAAATCTGCTTATTACTACTCTTCCACGTCAGATTGATCCGTATTTAGAATGAGCCTTAACTTGTACTGTTATGATTACTATTCTAAAACATCTATAAATCTACTATTCTTGCTCTTAAAAATAGGCTGGAATAAACAGTGGCTACAACACTGGATACTACACACTCCCAGGATCCCTGTCACACGACATCAGGAATGTATCGTCCACCAGTAACGTCAATGTCACCGGACGCTGGGTCTTCAAAGTGGGCAACCTTCATCCAGAGGACATCAACGGGGCTTTAGGTAAGAAGAAAAATGAGAAAATGATGCTATATGTGCTGTAATTTACTTCACACGGACTTAATGATGAGGACTCTCCAAATCACTCATTAACATACAAAAATGATTGAAGAATTGTTAAAATCGTTGATACGAAATCCGAAAATTAGTTCATGTCTACTCTTTATTGTAACTGGCATTAAAGTGGACCTGAACTCTTGCACAGGACAGAAGGAAAACATAGAGAAATACACCCTGTATGTATTTAGATTTTGATCTCTCAGCCGAGTCAGCTCAGGAATCTCCTCCGACATAATCTGTAAAGCCAGGATGTTAACAATACGCCTGCTTCAATGAAAGCAGGAAGTAGACACTCTGCAGTTGAGAGGAAGCTCTGAGTTCCGGCCCACTTTGATATTTGCATACTGATCAGTATGACTAACACGGAATCCCACAAATCAGGAACATAAGCAATCATGGGTCTGATCCAGGTCACTTTTTGTTATAAGTTTTCTCCTCGGAGATATTTTTTCATCTTCTGCTTTAAATACCTTTTCAGCATTCTACAATTAAAAAAGTACCAAAAGAGCAGGTGAGAAAGTACTGTCCAAAATATGCAGAGGGTTTACTTGCTTGCTGCTGGCTTAAATTACATTTTATTGATAAAATGTCACTTAGGAGAAAAAGTAAATTGAATCGAGCTTCTTAAAGTAAAAGTACCAAAGAGCTGGTGAAAAAGTACTGTCCAAATGATTTATTATCTCATCACTAGTAAAATGTCCTGCAGAAAATCCCAGTGAAAGCAAACATGATTTATTTTTCAGATAATGATGCTGAAGTTCTCACCACAGAAACGCCACCAAATCCCACAGCTCATCCAGGTAAAGAACAACGTTTTAGGATTCGTAAAAGAAAAAAAGCCTTAGAAAAAATAAACATTTTAATAGCTTTACTAGCAAACTCTAAAAAACTTTTTGTGTTTTTACAAAATTAGAGTGCATTTTGCAGCCTAGAAAAATGTTGCGTAAATAAAACGACTTTTCCAAATTAATTTTGCAGAAATTCCTACTAATCCAATCTACATCCAATCCAGGACAACTGTAGCCCCATCTCCAGTCTTAAGATCATCAGGTATTATTACATTATAAAGAAATCTGATCAAGGCACACAACAATTATCAACTGGCCCCAGAGGCGGGACAAGGCCCTTCAGCACCCAAGGCAGAGACAGCAAAGTGCGCCCCTCCATCCCTCCCACCCCTGCCTTCACACACTGATTGCTATTAGACTAATAGGTGCCCCAGGGCCCCCAACCTCCCCAACCTCCCCAACACCTTCATCTCTAGTTATCTGGCTTGCAGTCACTGTCATGTATCCCCTTTTCTTATTTCTTTCTGCTTCTAACACAATTGGGAATGACAGCTGAATGAATTGTGCGCCCTCTCCTACACTGCGCCTTGAGGCTGGAGTCTCTCCAGCCTCTGCCTCGGCCCGGCCCTGATTGGCCCACTAATGGTCAGAACCTCCCAAACAAACAAAGTTTAAAGGTAACATGAACTGAGAGGAATATGGAGGCTGACATGGTTATTAAAACAAATATTTTGTCCATCAATCTGACTTCATACAATTTTTATGTTCACTTATCAATCTGATTGCTGTTAGAACTGGTCCTGTTCAATTTTGAGTCAATATAGGAGGCACATGGAGTGACCTTGGTAAAAAGATACACATAAAAGTAAGTCAGGAGCCCAATATGGTGTAAGAAAAATGAGGTACTCACAAACCCAGGATGCTTAATATCAACCACCTTCATCCCGTGTGGGGAACACATTTCCCGTACTCGGGTTAGTGGTCTCTGAAAAAGGTGAGACTACTGTCTCTGTCCTCCTCCTACAATTGTAGGTTTGGGGGGTGAGAGGTGCTCAATAGGTTATAAAATAATTAAAACCAATATAAAAGGTAAGGTAAGAGACATTTTGCTTTGGCATTGATAAATGAATTTGGTCGTACCAATAAAGCTTTTTTTTGTATTTGAATTTGGACTGCTTACCTAGAGATAAATGTCTAAGATGTATGCCGAACACATCGTTTTTCTGTGCAATAAAAGCTTAGGCATTCATCTCTAGGTAAGCAGCCTCTTATCTTTTATACTGTATTTATTGTATAACCCATTGGATTTCCCTTATGCTGGTTACACACGAGCGATTTCCCACTTGATTGACTGGTAGATCGATTATTTTCGACATGTCCGTTCGGGTCTCTATTGATACAGCGGTCAATTTTCTAATGCCAAGTGTGCAAAATCAACCACTGTACCAATCGAGACCCGATCGGACATGTCGAAAATAATCGAATGATTCCATCCATCGAGCGGGAAATCATATCGTGTGTATCCAGCATAATACCCACCTACAATTTTTGACTCAAGTTTTCCTTTAAATTTGCCTTAGATTTATCTATGATGTTTACATGGGGATGTCCCTAAATTGACTACTTGGATAGGAATTTGAATGTTGGAATTTGAATGATAAATGATTCTTCCTTTGCCTCAGATCTGCTCTACCCATATGGAACCTCAGTTGACACCATGAGTCCAAAATCAGATGATGGAAGTTCACCATTAGTAGGTCTTTCCACAGATGTTCCACTTTTTGGGAGAAATCGCACTTCCCTCTATGTAAGCATGGTTCTGGAATGTTTAATAGTCTCAAATTTAGCAGTTCTTAGATTAGACACTTAACAAAAAATGTTTAAAGGACAACTGAAGCGAGAAGAATATGGAGGGTACCATATTATTTTCTGTTTAAACAACACCAGTTCCCTGGCAGTCCCGCTGGTCTGTTTGGCTGCAGTAGTGTTTGAATCACACCTGAAACAACCATTCAGCTAATCTTGTCCGATCTGACAATAATGTCCATAACTCCCAACTGTCCCTCTTTTGAGGGGACAGTCCCTCTTTGGGAGCGCTGTCCCTCTGTCCCTCTTTCCTCCTCATTTCTCCCTCTTTCAGGACTTTGTCCCTCTTTCTATGTAAATATTTGTATTTCTCTACTGAAAAATGTGTTTGATTGACTCTAAACTTTATTCCCATCCTTTAAATTGATATATTTATAATTTTCCGATGTTAATATGAAGGGAAATGATCCAGGATAGAAAGGACCAGTGTCTTTTGAGTTATAAAACAATCAATTTTTCTCATGAAATCTTTATGGTATTCATGACTATGGGTGTGTCGGGGCGGGATAACGGGTGTGGCAGGGGCATGGCTTATGTGTCCCTCTTTCTAATCTCAAAAAGTTGGGAGGTATGATAATGTCAGAAACACCTGATCTGCTGCATGCTTGTTGAGGGCATATGGCTAAAAGTATTAGAGGCAGAGGATCAGCAGGGCTGCCAGGCAACAGGTATTGCTTAAAAGGAAATAAATATGGCAGCCTCCTTATCCCTCATGCTTCAGTTGTCCTAGTCTTCAAGCATATCAAAACCAGACTCCAACTAAAACTTCAGTACGTTTTTTTTTCTGCTTTCTGTAAATCTAGAGAAGTTCTCTCAAAGTGGGACAAAACTCTGACATCCATTCATTCCGAATTCTGCGGAAACGCTGCATTACCGCAACTCGAAAATTTTAGCCTAATCACATAACTCGAAAGCTTTTTAGTGGAAATTGGATTAATGCTGTAATTGTAGGACAATCAAAAGACTTCAAAAGTATGAGGTAAATCAGAGAATGCAGAAATTTACCGTGGTTGCTAATCGGAAATGTGGTTCCCGCATAATTGCGTTCATCAGCAAAAAAAAAAAAAAATTCTAAATCTGCATTTTATTTTATTTTTACGATTAACTTTATTGAAAAAAAAATCATTTTGCAGAAATCAGAAGTTCAGACTTCTGGGGAATTCTGAAGAATCGGAAAGACACTTATCGGAAAGCGGAAATTTCATCGGAATCGGAAATCGGCTTTTCCAACCATCCCTAGTGTCCATACCAAAACAAAAAAGGCTACAGATGGATTGTAATATTAGTCATTGGTCTTGACAATGTTTGACAGTCTAGAGTCCTTCCCATGAACATTACACCCCCACCTTTGTCCCTAAAAGAGATAATTAGATATCACAGTATGAATAGGTCATTTCTGCATTTGGCAAAATATAACCATTTCCTTTTTCTTTTTCGCAGGTTGATAATAATGGTTTGCTGTCCTTCCGTTCAGCCATCTCACAATACGTACCGCAAGCCCTCCCACAGGCTTTTGGAAACCCCTTCTTGGCTCTGTTTTGGTCAGACATAAATAACCAAGTAGCCGGTGATATATTTTATCGCCAGAGCACCGATCCTGATCTGCTGTCTCGGGCCACCTCCGATATCCAAGCCTACTTTCACAATGTGACTTTCACAGCTCATTGGGTGTTTGTAGCCACCTGGCACAGAGTTGCATATTATGGGTCAAACACCAACAAGGTAAGAAAACTAATGAATGGTCATTAAAGGGACACTTAAGCCAAATTAAAAAAAATGAGTTTTACTCACCTGAGGCTTCTACCAGCCCCTAGAAGCTGTCCGGTGCCCACGTAGACTAGCTCTGATGCTCCTGGCCCCGCCGGCAGCCACTTCCAGTTTTGGCGACAGGAGCCGACAGGCCGGGAACGCGAGTGATTCTTCACGTTCCTGGCCGTAATAGCGCCCTCTATGCTGTTATAGCATATACCATATATCATACAACAGCATAGAGGGTGCTATTACGGCCAGGAACGCAAAGAATCACTCGCGTTCCCGGCCTATCGGCTCCTGTCACCGAAACCGGAAGTGGCTGCTGTTGGGGCCAGGAGCATCGGAGCGAGTCTACGTGGGCACCGGACAGCTTCAGGAGGCTGGTAGAATCCCCAGGTGAGTAAAACTCATTTTTTTTAGTTTGGCTTAAGTGACCCTTTAAACCGGATATCTCTTTTTATCTCTCTCTTTTGTGTCAGTGTTCCTCTTTTTTGCTCCATACAGCCCATCCTTTTCGTTTGATTTATAAAGGCGACGTCTCTACATCAGCCAGTTACTGGACATACACTACCAAGGTTTAGAGAAGGCACAGCTAGATGACAACTTTGTTGGGCCTGGAAAGGAGCAATGTAGGATGAAGCTCAAGGGACTGGAGGAAGTGGAGCTTTTGGGGTTCTGGGATGGGCCGTGATGACCTGTCACTCAACCTCCTTCCAATGTCAGCCTGCAGATAAATCTAAGGGTTGTAGAATGGGGTGAAAAAGAATAGTGTAGGTAGGAACAGCACAGAACTGCCCAGTGGTGGATTGATGTGACCCTCTGAATTAAGAACCTCCGTAGGTAAGGATGGGACAGGGGATTGCAGTTTAAAGTGTATCCTCCTGGTAGGGAGATGAAAGTGCAGGAAAAAACAAAATTGTTGAACATGACTTTCTGTCAACGCTTAAGTCTGTCCAACTTCAGTGCACAGTTAAGTTGTCCGTCCTAAACGCTCCTCCTCTCTGCTTACAGGTGAACACATTTCAGGCTGTGCTGAGCACCGACGGCAATCAGACATTCCTCCTCTACAATTATGCTGATATTCAGTGGCCAAGTGTGGCAAATGGTTCTATCCAGGAAGGACGTACTGCCCTGGTGAGTATACCCATTACCGGCTGAGTTAAAGTCACGGCATTTATAGGTGCCTTTTGACAGCAGATAAACCATTTCACAATTGGCAAAAAATGTGGCCTTGGTGGGTGAACCCACATGACTCATTGAACAGAAGTTATTTAATTCATCGGTAGCTTTTGATAGCTGAAGAACTATATGCAGTTTGCCTTCAAAAAACACTTGCTGATGAGTTACACCTACAAGTTTATTTCATTAAACCCTCAACATTTGATTAAATACATATACAAAATGTGGCACTCGGGGGACACATGTCAGCACATTTCTCACCATTTCTGCCCACATGTAACGGAGGGGGCATTGGGGGGGGGGGGGTGTTTACTGCTGACTTATGACTCGAGTATAAGCCGTCAAGACCCCCACTTTTGGGATAATTGTATGGCCCCAGAAATGTGGCTTATACTCAAGTGTTTACAGTAGATGTAAAAGTGTTTTTCCATTATTTCCTGTATTCTACAGGCCGGGCTTAACAGTGGATTGAACTCAGGATACTACACAATCCCAGGTTCTATGACTCCATCTATAAGGAATATATCATCTACAAGTAATGTCAATGTACCTGGGCGTTGGGCATTCAAAATGGACCAGTTACATCCAGAAGATATCGCTGGAAATATTGGTAAGTGTGCACTGTTTTCCCACTCCTTAGTAAAAGAGCATGTGATTTGCAAATGTGTTTATTGCTTGTTTATTACAGGAAATATATTTATGGCCAATAAAGGAAATTCTACAAACACTGTTTTGTTTTTCATTTTAGATAATTCTACAGATGTTCTTTTGGAAACTACGATTGCCCCAATCTACATAACATCTACTCCAGCTCCTGCATTATACTCTTCAGGTACATTCACTGAGTTGTTCTTTTTTCTTTTCTGCCAAATAACTGTTTGGATGAGTGTTGTATAAGTATTTATTTCGCATTAACCACTTCACAACTGAGGGGTTTTAACCCTTGAGCACGAGAGCAATTTTCACCTTTCAGCGCTCCTTCCATTCATTCGTCTATCACTCTATAATTACTTATCACAATGAAATGAAATATATCTTGTTCTTTTCGCCACCAATTAGGCTTTCTTTAGGTGGGACATTATGCCAAGAATTATTTTATTCTAAATGTGTTTTAATGGGAAAATAGGAAAAAATGTGGGAAAAAGTTTATTATTTTTCAGTTTTCAGCCTCTATAGTTTTTAAATAATGCATGCTACTGTAATTAAAACCCATGAAATTTATTTGCCCTTTTGTCCCGGTTATAAAACCGTTTAAATTATGTCCCTATCACAATGTTTGGCGCCAATATTTTATTTGGAAATAAAGGTGCATTTTTTTCAGTTTTGCGTCCATCCCTAATTACAAGCCCATAGTTTATAAAGAAACAGTGTTATACCCTCTTGACATAAATATTTAAAAAGTTCAGTCCCTAAGGTAACTATTTATGTTTTTTTTTTAATTGTAATATTTTTTTTTTTCAATTACAAAAAAAAAAGTTTGGGGAGTGTGGGAGGTAATGAGTTAATTTTTAGTGTATAACTAATATATTTGTATATGAAAAATGCTTTAGGGTGTAGTTTTACTATTTGGCCACAAGATGGCCACAGTAAGTTTTTGTTTATGCGACCTGCAAGCGTACAGGAAGTACGCTTGCAGGAAGTTCAGGGAGGCTGGGAGGATATTTTTTCACAATGATCGCGCTGCTTCTCGTAGAAGCAGCTGATCATTGCGGGGAGCTTAGATCAACGAACGGGAAAGGTTTTTCCCGTTAATTGCTCTCCGGGCAAGTGGGCGGCGGCATGCACGAACGCGGGGACACGCAGACGTGAAAGTGGGAGCGCGGACAGCGGCAGGAGCGGCGCAGGTGCGGATTTCTCCGTCCCTTGGTGTTAACTGGGTGGAAAAAGGGACGGAGAAATCCGCACCGCTGGGGGTAAAGTGGTTAAATTTCCAACATGAAACAATATGAACACACGGCCTATAAACTTTATTTATATATAGTGCTCATCTCTCCTTAAAGGTAGATAAATCATATACAGCAAGCAAGGGAGCTCAGAGCTAACATTGAATACAATTTATTGAAAAAATAGCAATAATAAACTGACTCACAATAACCCCCCCCCCCTTCCCCCAAACCAAGCAGAAACATCCGGACTAAATACACGTGTCCAAATATAGGAGTGCACTTCCTATGATACCGGGATCCAAATATGCATGTGTATATACTTTCTTCTGGACCAGATTTGATCTGCAATAAAGAGACATCCAAAACCAGATTACAGCGTGCAAGTCTTCGGCATCGCCCCTGTGCAATGACATGCACGCCTCTATATTGACTATATACGCAACCATTACTGACATATGCATCTAATGTCAAGCCTCAACCAGCTATGCTGCGAGCTTAGAAAGTTTGTTTGGCTGTTGGCTAGCCCGCTCACGTGTACCACTGGTAGAAATGTGTACTTCTGTGAGATTTCTCACGTCTCAGCTAAAGCTGATGTGGTGCAATGACTTGGTAATCCCTTCACGGTAGGATGCGGACTGCCCCGTTATCATACTATGGAACTCCGTGCAGCCGCCGCTAGGAGGAAGGTTGCGGAGGTACGGGGGACATACACCACGCCTACTGAACAGAGGACATCACGGAACACATGACGCGTTTCATCCACTTAGGATTTCTTCAGACGTGCAGCGTCAGGTTAAAGGGCACATACTTTTATACCCAATAAGGCATTTACATATAGCGGAAAATTTTAAAAACACAGTTGCCATGTTCACTCTATGAAGAGCAGTCAGTTAACCATTAAAGTGACTCTTAAGCCCCCCCAAAAATGAGTTTTACTCACCTGAGGCTTCCAGTAGCCCCCTGCAGCTGTCCGGTGCCATCACCGTGTCCCTCAGATCTTCTTGTTACCGCCGGCGGGCACTTCCGGTTTCGCCGTCAGCTGCCGACAGGCTGGGAATGCGAGTGATTCTTCACGTTCCCAGCCACAATAGTGCCCTCTATGCTGCTATAGCATTCCTCTATGCTGCTATAGCAGCATAGAGGGAGCTATTGTGGCTGGGAATGAGAGGAATAACTCGCGTCCCCAGCCTATCGGCGGCTGACGGCGAAACCGGAAGTGGCCAGCGGCGGGGACAGGAGGATCGGAGGGACACGGCGAGGGCACCGGACAGCTGCAGGGGGCTATTGGAAGCCCCAGGTGAGTAAAACTCATTTTTTTTTGGTCTTAAGGGTCACTTTAAAGTGGACCCAAACCAAACATTTTTTTTA
This sequence comes from Hyperolius riggenbachi, assembly GCF_040937935.1. NCBI lineage: Eukaryota > Metazoa > Chordata > Amphibia > Anura > Hyperoliidae > Hyperolius > Hyperolius riggenbachi. Next base: position 376,697,755 of record NC_090651.1, read on the forward strand.
TTTCAAAATATTTAGTTGCACCACTCTGACACATACAAAGATAAATAAACACTCCTTCAAACCTATGAGCATTTCAGTGCATGCTTTTCACCCTTCTCTTTTCATAACTAGGGTTATACTGGGGGCAGCCATTAGCAATTCCTCCATTGCCGGACAACAGTTTGACGGATTTTTTCCCGGCAATTTGAAAGGATGGGAGGGGTTACTCAAAAAAATGTAAAATATTTTATATTTGTCATCATGCAGCTGAAGAAAAGGCTGCTATTTATTATCATAATTTAGAAAATAGATTTTATTTCTGAAATCTTGTATTTTTAATTTGGGTCCACTTTAAGCACTTTGATTAGCAGTGGGTTCCATGTTACAGAAACGCCTTCATATTCAAATCCTTGTTTAGTCCAAACGACATTAAACTCCCACATTTATAGATCAATTCCGATTCCTTTTTTCTAACTTCACGATCAAAATTGCCACGCCTGGGGCTAATGTTTAGTTTATATATGCCCATAACTTGCAAGCCCCTTGGATTTGAAACATGTTCTGTTTGGAAATGCATAACCATGGGATTGAAGTTTTTCCTATCTACATTTGGGTTTCTTATATTTGCCACATGTTCTCTTATACGGACATTTAGAGCCCTATATGTCTTTCCTACATAAATGCGATCGCATGGACAATATCCAAATATGGAAATTTCAAACATATTTTTTATTTCTGCTTTTGGCCAAGAAATATAAATATTCAATCAAGCCAATTTTGCATTAGCACAATCAAGGACAGGTACTGTTCACTTTTTTTTGTTAAAAAAAAAACACATTCAGTATAACATTGCCATTAGAACACCTCTGCAACAGGCAAGGGCAGTTTATGGGCGTGACCAAATAATGTATGTGAACTTGGCAAACAAGGGTTTTAATTAACATTTTGTGACATCCCTGACATGAGCTGAGTGATGACCCACCAAACATTCTCCTCACTACTTGATCCACAGTTTTCTTCTAGAACCCAGGTGATGTTTTCACACCTTGTCAATAAAATGCCCTTTTATGCCACAATTATAAAAAGAAGTTAAATAAGTATCTTCTAGAAGAAAACTCAGAAGAAAAAGTTAATTGCAAATGGGCCCTTGCCCCTTCACGACTACCAGATGTGCTTCTCACAGTCACACTGACATATAACCTCTTATCAGGTATCACAGAGACAATAAGCCATACATCGCTGCAGTCAGAGAAGTTGGGTGCTATAGCACTGGGATATTGGCATAGTGGATAGCTCCCTTGCCTTGCACTATCTTCATGGAGGTCATATGTTCTCCCTGTGTCTACGTGGGTTTCCACCGGCACTCTGGTTTCTTCCCACATTCCAAAAAACATACTGATAAGTTTATTGGCTCCCCACTACAACTGGCTCTAGACTATGGTACATGCACTACACGATATTAGATTGTGAGCCCCTCTGAGGGACTGTAAAGGGTAATACTCTGTACAGTGCAGCGGAATATGTCGGCACTATGTACATACTAAATAATTCTAATAATAATATTAACCATTATAACTTCAATTTTGCAAAAGGTATACCCGCCAAGCTCTAAGTAGTTTAGTACTTTATGCATAAGTCTTATCATATAATTTCAGGATGACTTTCATCTTTTTACGAATGGTCCTTCTTAGTTACCAACCCTGAATATTATTTGTGATAATGAATTATTTTGAAACAAAGTGACAGTAATTATATATCTATTTTTCAGATCTTCTCTATCCTTATGGACCTCTCATTGATGCCGTCAGCCCAACGTCAGATGATGGCGGAACACCGTTAATCCCTCTTTCGACATCACTACACCTCTTCGGCAGAAACTACTCCTCTCTTTATGTGAGTAGATTTCTTCAAAATGTCCAAACCAGATAAACATGAAGGGATTTGTAGTTTACCATAAACTGCATCATCTTCAAATATTCCTACTGTCACGCCAGGAGGTAGGCACAAGATCCAGCCTTCAAGCTGCACATTATCCACTCCCTGCTGCCTGTACAGTGTGGACACAAAGTTCATACAGTCTGCCCTTCTATTAATATTGATATATATATATATAGTGTGTGGTCCGGTATAAGTCATGGAGAGAATCCAAGGTCATAACAACAAAAGTTGTTTAAGTGATACCTTTAATGACTAACTGTACGAGAATTCTCTGCAAGCTTACAAAGAAATCTTGTACAGTTTGTCATTTGAGTTATAATCTAAACAACTTTTGTAGTTACATCTTCAGATACATATCAGAACAGTCCTTCTGTTCAGTGTTGTTCAATTCTGTCTTACCCTCTTTCTGCAGAGTTCCCTAGGCTTTGTCCTTGGTCATCTTCTATTCTCTCTTTACCTTGTTCAATGAAACTCCTGATTTGACGTTCATAACCACTTGTTATACGTTGATGACACTTTAGTCTACCCATCAACTCCTGATTTGTGTCTCATTTGTTAATTTATTTATTGTATTTATAAAGTGCCAATATATTACGCAGTGCTGCTGATGTAGGGAAGGAGGTGGGATGAGGACACAGAAGGTGCAGGTTGAGGAGAGGAGCAGACCCACCACTCCCCTGGTCCTGTTGTCTGGTCTGGGTGTGTGACTGAGGTGAAGGCCTCCATAGGAGAAGGCAGCCTCTCCAATCTCCAGCCGGCAATCTCCTAATGTTTACAGAGTACATAGTCTTGTCACTAACTGTCCCTGTGAGGAACTAACAATCTAATTTCTACCATAGTCATATGTCCACCATAACCTAGGGCCAGTTTAGGGGAAAGCCAATTTATCTGTATGTTTTTGTGATGTGGAAGGAACCCAGATTGCCCGAGGAATCCCATGCACACATTGGGAAAACATACACACTCTGTGCAGTTAGTGCCCTGGCTGGAGACCTAGCGCTGCAAGGCAAGTGGCCTATCTACTACATCACCATTAAATGACTTCCCCTCACCTAACAATGTGCCCTCAAACTTTCCTGTTCAAAACTATCTAACCAATTTTCTACATTAACCATTAACAAACAGCTAACTTCAATCAACCCTGATGCTGGTATCTCTTTAACCTACTGTATCTTATGCACACCATCCCCTTAGTCTAGTAAGGCCGAGATATTTTATTCTATGTTGTGTGTTTGTGATTTAGCTCATATTTGTAGACAACAATCTCTGCTAATTTAATGTACAGAACTGCAAAACATGTCTTATCAATGCAGGGAAGGAGGTGGGATGAGGACACAGAAGGTGCAGGATGAGGAGAGAAGCAGACCCACTCCTCTTGTGAAATTTGGCTTGTGAAATTTCGCCAAAGTCATTTTCACAATGCTATTTTTAATGTTGAAAGAATATTCATAAATATTCATGAAAATACATTGTATTTTCGCAATATGGTGAAAAGCGCGAAAATCCTTTAAGAGCAAAAATCCACAAATTATTCATGAACTTAACATTATTTTCATGAACATTAATGCAAAAAGAATAGCGACATTTTTTTGCTTATCACTGTCCACCTCGAGGTTGTTCACCCAGCTCTCGCCATTTCACTAACCAGATCTCCCTTTAGTTGGCGGCACATCTAGCTACCTAATACATGGGGGCACTTCTAGCTACTTAATACTGAGGGTACTTCTGGCTACCTAATGCTAAGGAACACCTGTAACTATAACAGACAAGGGAAGTATGGGAGAAGTAACATCTGGGACAGCCAGCACTCTTGCAGTGGAGTTGGGTGGTGTTTTGTAGGTTTATGGATGGTGAAGTCTAAGGACCCAGGACATCTGTGCCTATAGGCTCCTGTGATGTAAATCCGATCCCGGATGCTGTTGAACATGTGCAGGCGCCAGGAAAAAGGACTGCCATTGATGATAATCATTAGACTAAAATGCACAAGTTTTGTCCAGGCACTGAGAGAACAGCTATTTCATTTTGTTTCTACTGTAAGGTCTCTTTCTAGAGCTGGATATATAAATTCCCCTCCGAGGAGATTTCTTATAAGATCCGATAGTGTTATTATTATTACTTTCATCAGTTGTTTAGTTATAATTAATGATAAATGACACATTGGGATTATTCCGCGTATCAATACTTTCACTAGTTGTCCACACAAAGATGGTTGTAGATTATCACAGGGACATTAAACTATAGTTGGGATCAGATTTAAACTAATAGAGGTAATGAATGCAATGTGGATAATTAAAAGAACATTAGTAGCAAAGGAAAGAGTCTCATATTTTTATTTTCAGTTATATAGCTTTATTTGTAACATTGCGTCATGCTGTCCTATTTGCAGTTTAGAAACCACACTATGTATTTTTAGCTGTAAAACAAATCATAGCTAATGGCCCTTTGAACTTTCCTGCAGTAAAACCTTATCTCAAGCTGTCTCTCACAGTTTCTTGGCTGTTTAAAGGGGCACTACGGCGAAACATTGTACAATTCAAAATATGTGCAAACATAAACAAATAAGAAATACGTTTTTTTCCAGAGTAAAATGAGCCATAAATTACTTTTCTCCTATGTTGCTGTCACTTACAGTAGGCAGTAGAAATCTGACAGAAGCGACAGGTTTTGGCCAAGTCCATTTCTTCGTGGGGGATTCTCCAGTATTTATTTATTTTCAAAAGCACTTAGTGAATGGCAGTTGCTCTGTCAAACTGCAGAAAAACTGTGTAGCGAGCAGGGAGGCTGGCCAGCATCAATGTTTAAATCTAGTGTTGGGCGAACATCTAGATGTTCGGGTTCGGGCCGAACAGGCCGAACATGGCCGCGATGTTCGGGTGTTCGACCCGAACTCCGAACATAATGGAAGTCAATGGGGACCCGAACTTTTGTGGTTTGTAAAGCCTCCTTACATGCTACATACCCCAAATTTACAGGGTATGTGCACCTTGGGAGTGGGTACAAGAGGAAAAAATTTTTTAGCAAAAAGAGCTTATAGTTTTTGAGAAAATCGATTTTAAAGTTTCAAAGGGAAAACTGTCTTTTAAATGCGGGAAATGTCTGTTTTCTTTGCACAGGTAACATGTTTTTTGTCGGCATGCAGTCATAAATGTAATACATATAAGAGGTTCCAGGAAAAGGGACCGGTAACGCTAACCCAGCAGCAGCACACGTGATGGAACAGGAGGAGGGTGGCGCAGGAGGAGAAGAAGGCCACGCTTTGTGAGACACAACAACCCCGGCCTTGCATGAGGGCAAGAAGCGTGCGGATAGCATGCTTTGTACCGCCATGCAGTCATAAATGTAATAAAGATAAGTGGTTCAATAAACAGGGACCACGCGGCAACGCTAACCCAGCAGCAGCAGACGTGATGGAACAGGAGCAGGCGCAGGAGGAGAAGGCCACGCTTTGTGAGACACAACAACCCAGGCCTTGCATGAGGGCAAGAAGCGTGCGGATAGCATGCTTTGTACCGCCATGCAGTCATAAATGTAATAAAGATAAGTGGTTCAATAAACAGGGACCACGCGGCAACGCTAACCCAGCAGCAGCAGACGTGATGGAACAGGAGCAGGCGCAGGAGGAGAAGGCCACGCTTTGTGAGACACAACAACCCAGGCCTTGCATGTGGACAAAAAGCGTGCGGATATAGCAGCAATGCTTTTTGCCGCCATGCAGTCATAAATGTAATACAGATGAGAGGTTCAATAAACAGGGCCCGGAAACGCAACACCATCCCAGATGTTCATTGGTCATGTTACTTGGTTGGGGTCCTGGAGTGTTGCGTAGTCATTTCCAATCCAGGATTGATTCATTTTAATTTGAGTCAGACGGTCTGCATTTTCTGTAGAGAGGCGGATACGCCGATCTGTGACGATGCCTCCGGCAGCACTGAAACAGCGTTCCGACATAACGCTGGCTGCCGGGCAAGCCAGCACCTCTATTGCGTACATTGCCAGTTCGTGCCAGGTGTCTAGCTTCGATACCCAATAGTTGAAGGGTGCAGATGGATGGTTCGACACAGCTACGCCATCTGACATGTAGTCCTTGACCATCTTCTCCAGGCGATCGGTGTTGGAGGTGGATCTGCACGCTTGCTGTTCAGTGGGCTGCGGCTGCATGGGTGTCAGAAAATTTTCCCACTCCAAGGACACTGCCGATACCATTCCCTTTTGGGTACTAGCTGCGGCTTGCGTTGTTTGCTGCCCTCCTGGTCGTCCTGGGTTTGCGGAAGTCAGTCTGTCTGTGTACAACTGGCTAGAGGAGGGGGAGGATGTCAATCTCCTCTCTAAAGTCTCCACAAGGGCCTGCTGGTATTCTTCCATTTTGACCTGTCTGACTCTTTCTTCAAGCAGTTTTGGAACATTGTGTTTGTACCGTGGATCCAGAAGGGTATAAACCCAGTAATTGGTGTTGTCCAGAATGCGCACAATGCGTGGGTCACGTTCAATGCAGTCTAGCATGAATTGAGCCATGTGTGCCAGAGTCCTACCAGAATCCTCATCATCCTCTTGTGAGCGTTGTGATAGTTGTTGTGATGCATCATAGTCGTCACCTTCCTCCTGGTCTGCTTCTGCTGACCATTCGCGTTGAATTGTGGAAGTCCAACGTGCACCGCTCTGGCCCTCGTCAGTGGTGGCATGAAATTCCTGCTCCAACTCCAGCTGTTCCTCCTCCTCTTCTTCGTCATAGCTGCTGGGGCCAGCGTTCCCTGAGGCGGATGGCCTGATGTTGGTACCATCACGCTGATCGTTTTCTCCTTCAGATTCCCCCAGTTGCATCATGACAGCTGTTTCCTTGATTTTTAACATCGACCTCTTCAGTAAACACAGCAGTGGTATGGTAATGCTGACTGAAGAGTTGTCACTGCTCACAAGCAACGTGGATTGCTCAAAATTTTGGAGGACTTGGCAGAGGTCCAACATGTTGGCCCAATCGGATCCACAGAAGCTTGGCAGCTGGCCGGATGCGCCTCGGTACTGCGCCGTCATGTACTGGACCACTGCACTCTTCTGCTCGCAAAAGCGGGCTAGCATGTGCAGCGTAGAATTCCAGCGCGTAGGGACATCACACAGCAAGCGATGGTGGGGGAGATTGAAGCGCTCCTGCATCTTGGCGAGTGCCCCCGAAGCAGTACTGGAATTTCTACAATGTTTGGACACTCGACGCACCTTCAACAGCAGATCGGGCACGCCTGGGTATGTCCTCAGGAACCGCTGAACTACTAGGTTCATCACGTGCGCCAGGCAAGGGATGTGTGTCAGCTTAGCCAACCTTAAAGCGCGAATGAGATTACTCCCATTATCACACACAACCATGCTCGGTTTCAGGTCCAGCGGTGCCAGCCACAAATCCGTCTGTTCCTTTATTCCCCTCCAAATTTCCTCCCCTGTGTGCTGCTTATCCCCAAGGCAGATGAGCTTCAGCAACGCTTGCTGACGCATGCCAACAGCTGTGCTGCACTGCTTCCACGATCCTACTGCTGCTGGGTTAGCGTTTCCGGATGAGGTACAGCTTTGAGATGCGTTGGAGGAGAAGGAGTCAGAGAGGTAGGTGCTGCTGTTATCCAGTGGGAGGGACGGCGGTGCAGCTGTTTGTGGCGTGGGCAACACCCGTGCCGTAGCAGGTGAGGAATCGCTGCCAGGCTCCACAAGGTTCACCCAGTGCGCGGTAAGGGAGATGTATCGACCCTGGCCGAACGCACTCGTCCAGGTGTCAGTGGTGAGGTGAACCTTGCAGGCAACGGCATTCTTCAAGCTTCGGGTTATTTTGCTGACCACGTGCTCATGCAACTCAGGCACTGCAGAGCGTGCAAAGTGGTAGCGGCTGGGAACCACGTAACGTGGGATGGCCACTGACATCATGCCCTTGAAGCTGTTTGTCTCCACCAATCGATATGGCAGCATTTCGCAGGCCAGAAGCTTGGCTATGCTGGCTGTTACTGCCACGGCCCGGGGGTCATTTGCTGGCAATTTCCTCTTGCGCTCAAACATCTCCGACACAGACAACTGAACCGTAGCGCTGCACACGGAAGGGCTGTTGGTTGTTGTGTTTGATGAACACTGGGAGACCTCAAGAGCACTACTCCGGAAAGTGACAGTGTCAGCGTCATCTGATGTTTGTGAATGTTGTGAACCACGCAATGGCTGGGCTACTGCTGCTGCTGAGGCGGGTCTGGTGAACCCAAGGGAGGCAGTGTTGTTTCTGGTACCCTGTCCTGACGCGTTTGCCCAAAGAGTGGGATGTTTGGATAGCATGTGACGGCTCATGCTGGTGGTGGAGAGGTTGTTAATATTTTTCCCCCTGCTCAGGCGGGTCTTGCACACCTTGCAAATCGCCATGGTAACATCCTCAGTGCAGTCTTCAAAGAAAGCCCAGACTTTGGAGCACCTGCCTCCTTGCTGGCGATTTCTGTTTGCTCCTCTTTTGCCTCTCACTTGAACTTCCACGCTTGTGGTGCCTGAAATTGCGCGCCGCCTACCTTGTGGCACAAGGCGAACTCGTGCAGCAGTGGGTTCTTCAACAGACTCATCTGTGCTGCTGCTACGACGGCGATGTTCTCGTTCACAAACAAAATCTGGGTCTCTGTCCACATTGTCCATACCCTCCTCTTCCATCTCCTCAAACTCGTCATATGTCATTGTGGGCCACCGCCGTGGAGTAGAGCTCCCCACAACAACCTCTGCGCAGCACACTCCAACGTCGTCTTCCAGATCTTGTCGGCCGACCTCCTGCAATTGCAACCCCTCCTGCCCAAATTGCTCTGGGATTTGGGTTTCCGAGTCCTCTTCGGACTCGCCTTGTATTTCAGTGCGCGGTGCATTTCCCACAGTTAACGGTTGTGAATCCAGGCACAACATTTCTGGCTGTTCCTCCATTGACCTTTGAAAGGTGGAAGTTTGTTGGGCTGGGAATAGCTCCTGCGAATACCCCATTGTGTCCTGAGGTAATTCATCGGACTGGTTATCTGGCAGTTGTGTGCGTGGTGTCGCTGCCGGTTGTGTCAGCTTTGTGCCCACTGGCTCCTTGTAACTGGCTGAGGACTCGGACCTCGTGCGTGATGTGCTGGTGCTGCTTAACCCACTGCTGGACGCTTGAGAGGTCATCCAAGTAATTATCTGGTCCTGTTCTTTTGGATTTGTGAGGGTTGTTGTCCTGGACAACATGGGCGGTATTGAGTGGGTTTTCTTGGGTGCTCCCCTGTGGCCTGTACGTGAACCGTCAGGGGAAACACCTCTTCCCTTGCCCCTCCCTCTTTCACCGGATTTCTTCCTCATTTCACTTATCCTTACAGTACACGCTGACTGGCAGCAGTACAGTGGCAGTACAGAAATGCTATACAGTACCACTATTCCCAGCAGCGACACAGAGCACAATGCTATACAGTGACGGGTGAGCGGTGTACCACTATTCCCAGCAGCGACACAGAGCACAATGCTATACAGTGACGGGTGAGCGGTGTACCACTATTCCCAGCAGTGACACAGAGCACAATGCTATACAGTGACGGGTGAGCGGTGTACCACTATTCCCAGAAGCGACACAGAGCACAATGCTATACAGTGGCGAACGAGCGGTGTACCACTATTCCCAGCAGACACAGAACAGTACACAGAATGCTATATAGTGTGGCTGAACGAGCGGTGTACCACTATTCCCAGCAGACACAGAACAGTACACAGAATGCTATATAGTGTGGCTGAACGAGCGGTGTACTACTGTTCCCAGCAGACACAGAACAGTACACAGAATGCTATATAGTGTGGCTGAACGAGCGGTGTACTACTGTTCCCAGCAGACACAGAACAGTACACAGAATGCTTTATAGTGTGGCTGAACGAGCGGTGTACTACTGTTCCCAGCAGACACAGAACAGTACACAGAATGCTATATAGTGTGGCTGAACGAGCGGTGTACTACTGTTCCCAGCAGACACAGAACAGTACACAGAATGCTATATAGTGTGGCTGAACGAGCGGTGTACCACTGTTCCCAGCAGACACAGAACAGTACACAGAATGCTATATAGTGTGGCTGAACGAGCGGTGTACCACTATTCCCAGCAGACACAGAACAGTACACAGAATGCTATATAGTGTGGCTGAACGAGCGGTGTACTACTGTTCCCAGCAGACACAGAACAGTACACAGAATGCTATATAGTGTGGCTGAACGAGCGGTGTACTACTGTTCCCAGCAGACACAGAACAGTACACAGAATGCTTTATAGTGTGGCTGAACGAGCGGTGTACTACTGTTCCCAGCAGACACAGAACAGTACACAGAATGCTATATAGTGTGGCTGAACGAGCGGTGTACCACTGTTCCCAGCAGACACAGAACAGTACACAGAATGCTATATAGTGTGGCTGAACGAGCGGTGTACTACTGTTCCCAGCAGTGACACACAATGACTGGGGGGGACCCTGGCTAGCGTGGCTGGAGCGCGAACTACCCTGCCTGCCTACCCAAAGCTAAACCCACAGACAAATGGCGGAGATATGACGTGGTTCGGGTATTTATTTACCCGAACCACGTGACAGTTCGGCCAATCAGAGCGCGTTCGGGTCCGAACCACGTGACCCGTTCGGCCAATCACAGCGCTAGCCGAACGTTCGGGGAACGTTCGGCCATGCGCTCTTAGTTCGGCCATATGGCCGAACGGTTTGGCCGAGCACCGTCAGGTGTTCGGCCGAACTCGAACATCACCCGAACAGGGTGATGTTCTGCAGAACCCGAACAGTGGCGAACACTGTTCGCCCAACACTATTTAAATCCTTTTTAGGGAATATCTTTATAAAGAATAAAAGCTTTGCTAAGAATCCTCTAGGAAGAGATGGACTAGTCCAAAACCTGCCACTTCTGACAGATTTCTACTACCTACTGTAAGTGACAGCAACATCAGAGAAAAGTAATTTATGGCTCATTTTACTCTGGAAAAAATGTACTTCTTATTTGTCTGTTTGCACATATTTTAAATTTTTCAATTTTTTGCTATAGTTCCTCTTTAAGCTCTTTAGAAAACAGGACTGAGTTTGACCAAGTTGGTTGAATAGTTCAGAGAAGCTCTTTTGCATAGATAACAACTCAAGCTTTTTAAAACACGATCAGACTCTTTTCTTTGCAACTAATGTTCTATTTATTTTCCAATGCTACACATACAATTTATTATCTCAAAATTTTATTTTTGTTTCAGATTTACATAAAAAGCTCCTCTGAGGTCAAGTTAGCAACATGGTTATGCTCTCTGTGAAGCACTGTGCAAGCTGTTAGCACTATGTAACAGTATTATAATAATATACAATACAATTACATTTGTAAATTGCGTTTCTCCCATAGGACTCAAAGCGCATAGATATCACTCAGATCAATACAGGGTTGCAGGCTGGACTGTGTTACAGAGGAAATAGGTGGTAATAAATGCCAGACAGGTGGCTTTTCAGTTAGGAATTGAATGCCTTTTAGGGATGGAGATGTCCTGATTGTGTGTGGCAGGGAGCTCCAAAGGTTTTGAGGTGGACTCTGGGGGTGACGAAGTTATTAGATCCTTTTGATCTAAGATTGTGTGTGTGGGGGGGGGAGGGTGTGATGCAGTTGCAATAAGTCCTTCAGGCATCCAGGACCCAGATCGTGCAAGGAGTTGAATGTCGATAAGCCAATCTTAAAGTGGATCCGAGATAAACTTTTACTCATTGCATAATTGTGTTCCTTTCATATAGTTTATAAGGCATTCCTCAAGCCAAATACTTTTTTTTGTTTTGTTTTAATACTCTAATTCCCTTTAAACGAAGCAAGCCACGCCCACAGCTCCTTTTGTACCTTGGCATTGTAGCAAGGGCTTATGGGAGCTCAGTCTGGGCAGGAGGAGGAGTAGGTTACTAGCCATTGATTTCAGAGGCAGAGGGGAGGAGGGAGGAGGAGAGGGGACTGAATTTACACACAGGCAAGCTGATAGCATCTCCAGCCCTCAGCCTGTGACAATGTGACAAACAGAACATGGCTGCCCTCATTGTATCACAGGAATAAATAATCATAAACTTTTGTAGCTGTTTGCAGCTAGATACGCTGTGTAAACTATCTAAACTTTAGATAAAATATATAGACAAGTTACTTGCTATAGTTAGTTTTTCATTTCAGATCCGCTTTAAGCACAATTCTCAATGTTATTAGTAGCCAGTGGAGTGAGTGAACGGTTGGTGTTATGTGGCAATGGCAGGGTTGGCTAGTTAACAGACTTGCAGCGGTATTCTGTACAACAAACAATAATAATAACATGCTCATATCCTTTTCTCTTGAACAGGTGAATAATAATGGCTTATTGTCCTTCCGATCTTCCGTTTCACAATTTACACCACAACAACTTCCTGTCGCTTTGGGAAACCCATTTTTGGCCGTGTTCTGGGCAGATATAAACAATCAGGTAGCAGGAGACATATATTATCGTCAGAGCACCGATCCAGATCTTCTGCACCAAGTCTCTTCCGATATCAGAACTTACTTCCACGATGAGGATTTCACAGCTCAGTGGGTGTTTGTGGCCACGTGGCACAGAGTGGCGTATTTTGGATCTAATACTAATAAGGTAAAATTTCACGTTTTCTGCAAACATTGCATTGAATAGTGATAGTATCACTAAATCTTTGATGGAATTATTATTTAATGTTATACTATTATACTTTATAAATGTCACATGTGTTGAACCCAGGGCCAGATTTACCATAAGGCAATGTAGGCATGTGCCTACAGGCACCTGATGATGTAAAGGTGCCTCCCTCCCCACCCCAAGTGCCTGCCCTCCTGCCTTACCTATGCAGAGTCCTGAACGGAGTGGAAATGAGAGGCCACTCACCTGACTCTCAGCATTCCACTGATGAGATCTACCTTCAACTGGGGGCACCTCTAGCTTCCTAATACTGAGGGTACCTCTAGCTTCCTAATACTGAGGGTACCTCTGGCTACCTAATACTAAATGGCACTAGCCAGCACAATAGTGGTTTGATTTGGTGGTGGTTTGTTGGCCCTTGGAGGGTGAAGTATAGGGAGCCAGGACATCTGTGCCTATAGGCTCCTGTGAGGTAAAACCGGGCCTGGTTAAAAAATGAGCAAACCCATCAGCTGAGCTCTACAAAGGCCCTAGGGCTAATGCCACATGTTATTTCAAATTGTGTATCTTAATTCTGAGGACAATTGAACCTCTCCATTATGCTTGTAGCATAACCTGTCAGGTTGGGGGTGTCCTTGCTGCTGCCAATCACTCTATTTAAACAAGTGTGGAAACTATCTCTCATGATTTGTACAACAAATTACTCATGCAGTAGAGGAGATACCTGGGCTTTCTGTAATGAGACACAGAGTACAGATTCCAACCTTCTATCTATCCCGAAGAATTTCTGTCTGATTGTAAGCAAATAATATGCAGTTAGACTGCTGGACGCTCCTTTGTGTTTTTGATACTTCTATTGAATCATGCTACCGATAAAGGTAATTTACAAAACATGTTATTTTTCACCTTAACTATTAGAAAAGATATTTTTTTTCGATGAAACAGTACAGGGGAAACGCAAAAAAATTAGAATGTCATGCAAAAGTCTATGTATTACAATAATTTACCTTAAAAGGTGAAACTATTCTATGAAACAGACTCATTACCTGCACAGCGAGATTTTTCAGGCCTTAATTTGTTATAATGTTGATAATTATGGCTCACAGCTTATGAGAAGCCCAAAATCAAAATCTCAGCCTGTTAGAATATTGTGAAAATGTTCAGTATTCTCAGCTCAAAGTGTCAGACTCTAATCAGTTAATTTGCCCAAAACACCTGCAAAGGGGCCCTATTTCATGTATTAGTTTAACCTTTAAGTTGGATTACTAAAAGAAACGACTGTTGCACGATACTCAAATGTTTTCGAGATTCACGTGTAAGTAACATCAAACATATTTTGAGTATTTTTTTGCACTCTGGTGGCTTTAAAGTGCGTTAAAACAGGACTTCAAAAACTCTTGCACCTTTTGGGCGGGGGCAGCAGCTGAGGGTTCTGTCTCATTTGTTGATCATCGCAATATCATAACATATTGTGGCACCTATTTTCATTAAATCAGATGGTTGACCGCCAACAAGTTGACAGATCTATGGCTACCTTTAATTTTTAAAGATCCCAGATGCCTGAATGACACAGGCATTGTTCTCCTCACTCCAAACAAGTCCAGCCCATGGTATGCCGCTCATTGTCCCTCCATCCCCCTTTATAGCAATAGACACGCCTGCAGTCTGTACAGCATCGAGCCCTAAACTGTCACCTGAGGGATCCAGTCCCAATCTCTGCCAGGTGGCAGTAATCCTTAGTGTGTATGTAGCTTATAGGCTAAAATTCTATTCCTCTCTAGGTCAGTGGATTTACACGTTCGTGGATTTGTTATGGGGAAAAAGTATATATTATTATAAAAGAATTGGGTGATGTATTCCTAGATTCATAGTATGGTTACATAAAGTAACCATGTACATTCAAGACCATTTACTTCATTCTTCTTTCACTTATAAATGATCATGTTTTCACAGGTGGACACATTTCAAGCTGTCGTCACTACTGATGGCAACCAGACCTTCCTCTTCTACAACTATGCAGATCTTCAGTGGCCAAGCATGCGAGAAGATGGTTCAAGATATGATGGACCTCTAACACTGGTGAGGGAATTGTTATTGACACATATGAGTCAGCAATAGATTCAAACCAGCTCTTTTGTTTCTCAAGCGGTTTGAGGGAGCTGACATGTTGCATCATCTTGGTCTTCTCAAGTGAATTTGAAATTGAGGTTTAAATGAAAACATCTTCTCACTTGTATGTCTCATGACAAATGTATTCTGACTTCAGTTCTCAATTTGGTAACCTCCTAACCGGGGTTCATTATGACACCTCATGGACAGCGGAGATTCACCGATATGATCACTTCAGGCAGATAGCAGAACCATTCCAGAGGTCTGTATCTTGATAATCACATCTTCTTTTATTAGGGCAACAATACAGATGTGATGCTGGGAGATACATACACTGGGGAAAGTAAAAAAAGGCGTACGTACAAAACGGGTGTCAGGAAAAAATGGCGCGGGGTGTAAACGATAAGCGTTAATACCGTTTATAAAAATATGGTGTTGTATTTCGTTTACAAATAATGTTTTACAAATTTAGAAATCATTAAATAATGTGTTCAAATTGCCAATTGTGAAATCTTTAATCTTCCCTGTTTCAAAAGTGAAACTTATAATTAAGTTTGTTAAAAAACGATAATATATGTTATATGGTTATAATTGTATATTATTGTGAATAACCTTAATTTATTGTTTCTTCTGATAATAAAATGTGAAAATATTGTTTATAACGATGATATAAATGTAACTACATTCGTAATAAATTGTTGTAAAACATTAGTAAGTATTACTAAAATTTTACTAAAAATAAACCTAATCCTACTCTCACACAGAACCCTCCCTACACCTATCCCTTAGACCCCCCCTGGTGGTGACTAACCCTAACCACCCCCCTGGTGGTGCCTAACCCTAACCACCGCCCTGGTGGTGCCTAACCCTAACCAATCCCCTGGTGGTGCTTAACCCTAACCACCGCCCTGGTGGTGCCTAACCCTAACCACCGCCCTGGTGGTGCCTAACCCTAACCACCGCCCTGGTGGTGCCTAAACCTAACCACCCCCCTGGTGGTGGCTAACCCTAACCACCCCCCTGGTGGTGCCTAAACCTAACCACCCCCCTGGTGGTGCCTAACCCTAACCACCCCCTTAGTGGTTCCTAACCCTAAAACCCCCCTTTCTGATCGCTTAATTGTATGGATAATAATGTTTTACAAGTAGTGACTGTAAAAAATGTATTGCAATTTACGTTACGTACTGATCGCTTTATTTTGTGAATAATAATGTTTTTCATACAGTAAAGGATAACATTTTAAATAATGTTTTAATTAAATACAATAAATCATCACAAGTGCAGTGATAAAACATCAAAAATCTGCGGGTGTTGTTTGTAAAACGTTAATAATCTCCAGCGCCCTTTGCAAAATGTTAATAATCTCCGGCGCCCTTTTTTCCTGTTTGGCGCCCTTTAAACGATATTTAATATGGCAGTCAATGGCGGCGCCGTTTTTGTCCACTTGCCTCATGCGCCCATATTTCCCAGCTCCCAAAAAAAGACCTCTGCAATACAGTTACCTCAGATATCTTTCCCAGAGTGCTCTGCTTGAGCAACTGGAAGCAGAAAGTAGGAGGGAAAATGTACATACCGGAAAAGGGGCGTTACAGAAAAAGGCCACAGGGTGGCTGTGCTGCATACTAACTGAAAAATATACATGTTGTAGAGAGATATAACAGCAGTCAGAATAGCAATGCAATAATGAGCTTCGGCTGAGGCAGAACAAAGGTATTTGTCCATTAGACCAGCAATTTAGCTGACAATATACTAGTGCTAGAGAACAAATCTGCTTATTACTACTCTTCCACGTCAGATTGATCCGTATTTAGAATGAGCCTTAACTTGTACTGTTATGATTACTATTCTAAAACATCTATAAATCTACTATTCTTGCTCCTAAAAATAGGCTGGAATAAACAGTGGCTACAACACTGGATACTACACACTCCCAGGATCCCTGTCACATGACATCAGGAATGTATCGTCCACCAGTAACGTCAATGTCACCGGACGCTGGGTCTTCAAAGTGGGCAACCTACATCCAGAGGACATCAACGGGGCTTTAGGTAAGAAGAAAAATGAGAAAATGATGCTATATGTGCTGTAATTTACTTCACATTAACTTAATGATGAGGACTCTCCAAATCACTCATTAACATACAAAAATTATTGAAGAGTTGTTAAAATCGTTGATGCGAAATCCGAAAATTAGTTCATGTCTACTCTTTATTGTAACTGGCATTAAAGTGGACCTGAACTCTTGCACAGGACTGAAGGAAAACATAGAGAAATACACCCTGTGTGTATTTAGATTTTGATCTCTCAGCCGAGTCAGCTCAGGAATCTCCTCCGCCATAATTTGTAAAGCCAGGATGTTAACAATACGCCTGCTTCAATGAAAGCAGGAAGTAGACACTCTGCAGTTGAGAGGAAGCTCTGAGTTCCGGCCCACTTTGATATTTGCATACTGATCAGTATGACTAACACGGAATCCCACAAATCAGGAACACAAGCAGTCATGGGTCTGATCCAGTTCACTTTTTGTTATAAGTTTTCTCCTCGGAGATATTTTTTCATCTTCTGCTTTAAATAACTTTTCAGCATTCTACAATTAACAAATTACCAAAAGAGCTGGTGAGAAAGTACTGTCCAAAATATTCAGAGGGTTTACTTGCTTGCTGCTGGCTTAAATTACATTTTATTGATAAAATGTCACTTAGGAGAAAAAGTAAATTGAATCGAGCTTCTTAAAGTAAAAGTACCAAAGAGCAGGTGAAAAAGTACTGTCCAAATGATTCATTATCTCATCACTAGTAAAATGTCCTGCAGATAATCCCAGTGAAAGCAAACATGATTTCTTTTTCAGGTAATGATGCTGAAGTTCTCACCACAGAAACGCCACTAAGCACCACAACTCATCCAGGTAAAGAACAATGTTTTTTTATGAAGAAAAACGCCTTACAAAAACAAATATTTTAATAGCTGTACTAGCAAACTCTATAAAACTTTGTGTTTTTTATTTTATTTTTTATATTTTTTACAAAATTAGAATGCATTTTGCAGCCTAGAAAAATATTGCATTAATAAAACTATTTTTTTCCAAATTAATTTTGCAGAAATTTCTACTAATCCAATCTACATCCAATCCAGGACAACTGTAGCCCCATCTCCAGTCTTAAGATCATCAGGTATTATTACATGATGAAAAATCTGATCAAGGCACACAACAATTATCAGCTGATCCACCAATTATCAAAACCCTCCCAAACATAAAACTTAAAGGAAACATAAAGTGAGGGGAATATGGAGACTGAAAGCAAATATTTTGTCCAGCAATCTGACTTCATACAATTTTTATGTTTACGTATACATCTGATTAATGTTAGAACTGGTCTTTTTCAACTGTGACCTTCAATAGGAGGTTCAATTGTGACCTTCAATAGGAGGTGGATCCAGTGACCTTGGTAAAAAGATACACACAAAAGAAAGTCAGGAGCCCATTATGATGTAAGAAAAATCAAGTACTCACAAACCCAGGTTGCTAGATAGCAACCTCCTTCAACCCGTGTGGGGAACGCCTGTCCCTTATTTGGGTTACAGGTCTCTCGACGAGGAAGGTCACTCTCTCGAAAAGGTCAGACTACTGTCTCTGTCCTCCTCCTACACTTGTAGGTGGGGGGAGGAGGGGGGGGGGGGTAAGAGGTGCCCAAAGGGTTTTAAAATAATTAAAACCAATATAAAAGGTAAGGTAAAAGAACTTTTGCTTTGGCAATGCTAAATTCATTTTGTCCTGCCAATAAAGCTTATTTGAATTTGGACTGCATACCTAGAGATGAATATCTTAGCTGTATGCTGAAATGTTGTTTTATGAGCAATAACATATTTTTTCAGCATACAAGCTTAGACATTTATCTCTTGGTAAGCAGTCTCTTATTTCTTACACTGTAATTATTTTATAGCCCTTTGGGTGTCTCTTATACCCACCTACAATTGTATTTACCTGTGATGTTTACACGGGGATGTCCCTAAATTGACTACTTGGATAGGGATTTGAATGTAGGAATTTGAATGATAAATGATTCTTCCTTTGCCTCAGATCTGCTCTACCCATATGGAACCTCAGTTGACACCATGAGTCCAAAATCAGATGATGGAAGTTCACCATTAGTAGGTCTTTCCACAGATGTTCCACTTTTTGGGAGAAATCGCACTTCCCTCTATGTAAGCATGGTTCTGGAATGCTTAATATTCTCAAATTTAGCAGTTCTTGGATTAGACACTTAACAAAAAATGTTTAAAGGACAACTGAAGCGAGAAGAATATGGAGGCTACCATATTAGTTTCTGTTTAAACAATACCAGTTCTCTGGCAGTCCTGCTGGTCTATTTGGCTGCAGTAGTGTTTGAATCGCACCTGAAACAAGCATTCAGCTAATCTTGTCCGATCTGACAATAATGTCCATAACTCCCAACTGTCCCTCTTTTGGAGGGACAGTCCCTCTTTGGGAGCCCTGTCCCTCTTTCCTCCTCATTTGTCCCTCTTTCAGGACTTTGTCCCTCTTTCTATGTAAATATTTGTATTTCTCTACTGAAAAATGTGTTTGACTCTAAACTTTATTCCCATCCTTTAAATTGATATTTCTAATTTTCCAATGTTAATATGGAGGAAAATGAACCAAGATAGAAAGGACCAGTGTCTTTTAAGTTATAAAACAATCAATTTTCCTCATGAAATCTTTATGGTATTCATGACTATGGGTGTGTCGGGGCGGGATAAGGGGTTTGGCAGGGGCATGGCTTAAGTGTCCCTCTTTCTCATCTCAAAAATTTGGGAGGTATGATAATGTCAATGATCAACACCTGATCTGCTGCATGCTTGTTGAGGGTATATGGCTAAAAGTATTATAGGTAAAGGATCGGCAGGACAGCCAGGCAACAGGTATTGCTTAAAAGGAAATAAATATGGCAGCCTCCTTATCTCTCATGCTTCAGTTGTCCTAGTCTTCAAGCATATCAAAACCAGACTCCAACTAAAACTTCACTACAATTTTTTGGTCTGCTTTCTGTAACTCTAGAGAAGTTCTCTTAAAGTGGGACAAAACTCTGACATCCATTCATTCCGAATTCTGCGGAAACGCTGCATTACCGCAACTCGAAAATTTTAGCCTAATCACATAACTCGAAAGCTTTTTAGTGGAAATTGGATTAATGCTGTAATTTTAGGACAATCAGAAGACTTCGAAAGTATTAGGTAAATCAGAGAATGCAGAAATTTACCGTGGTTGCTAATCGGAAATGTGGTTCATCTCGCATAATAGCGTTCATGCCCAAAAAAATTGCTGATTCTGCATTTTATTTTATTTTTACAATTAACTTTATTGAAAACAATAATAATTTTGCAGAAATCAGAAGTTCAGATTTCTGGGGAATTCTGAAGAATCGGAAAGACACTTATCGGAAAGCAGAAATTCCATCGGAATCGGAAATCGGCTTTTCTGACCATCCCTAGTGTCCACACCAAAACAAAAAGGCTACAGATTGATTGTAATATTGGTCACTGGTCTTGACAATGTTTGAGAGTCTAGAGTCCTTTCCATGAACATTACACCTCACCTTTGTCCCTAAAAGAGATAATTAGATATCACAGTATGAATAGGTCATTTCTGCATTTGGCAAAATATAACCATTTCCTTTTTCTTTTTCGCAGGTGGATAATAATGGTTTGCTGTCCTTCCGTTCAGCCATCTCACAATACGTACCGCAAGCCCTCCCACAGGCTTTTGGAAACCCCTTCTTGGCTCTGTTTTGGTCAGACATAAATAACCAAGTAGCCGGTGATATATTTTATCGCCAGAGCACCGATCCTGATCTGCTGTCTCGGGCCACCTCTGATATCCATGCCTACTTTCACAATGTGACTTTCACAGCTCATTGGGCGTTTGTAGCCACCTGGCACAGAGTTGCATATTATGGGTCAAACACCAACAAGGTAAGAAAACTAATGAATGGTCATTAAAGGGGCACTTAAGCCAAAATAAAAAAATGAGTTCTACTCACCTGGGGCTTCTACCAGCCCCCTGAAGCTGTCCAGTGCCCATCTAGACTAGCTCCGATGCTCCTGGCCCCGCCGGCAGCCACTTCCGGTTTCGGCGACAGGAGCAGACAGGCCAGGAATGCGAGTGATTCTTCACGTTCCTGGCCGTAATAGCACCCTCTATGCTGTTATAGCATATAGCATATATCATATGACAGGCAGCATGGAGGGTGCTATTACGGCCAGGAACGCAAAGAATCACTCTCGTTCCTGGCCTGTCGGCTCCTGTTGCCGAAACCGGAAGTGGCTGTCGGCAGGGCCAGGAGCATCGGAGCGAGTCTACGTGGGCACCGGACAGCTTCAGGGAGCTGGTAGAAGCCCCAGGTGAGTAAAATTATTTTTTTATTTGGCTTAAGTGACCCTTTAAACCATATATCTCTTTTTATCTCTCTCTTTTGTGTCAGGGTTCCTCTTTTATGCTCCATATAGCCCACCCTTTTAGTTTGATTTATAAAGGTGACGTCTCTACATCAGCCAGTTACTGGACATACACTACCATGGCTTAGAGAAGACACAGCTAGATGACAACTTTGCTGGGCCCGGGAAGGAGCAATGCAGGATGAAGCTCAAGGGACTGGAGGAAGTGGAGCTTTTGGGGTTTTGGGATGGGCCGTGATGACCTGTCACTCAACCTCCTTCCAATGTTAGCCTGCAGATGAATCTAAGGGTTGTAGAATGGGGTGAAAAATTTATAGTGTAGGTAGGAACAGCACAGAACTGCCCAGTGGTGGATTTATGTGACCCTCTGAATTAAAAATCTCCGTAGGTAAGGATGGGACAGTGGATTGCAGTTTAAAGTTTATCCTCCTGGTAGGGAGATGAAAGTGCAGGAAAAACCAAAATTGTTGAACATGGCTTTAAATTAGGATTGAATATGACTTTTTGTCAACGCTTAAGTCTGTCCAACTTCAGTGCACAGTTAAGTTGTCCGTCCTAAATGCTCCTCCTCTCTGCTTACAGGTGAACACGTTTCAGGCTGTGCTGAGCACCGACAGCAATCAGACATTCCTCCTCTACAATTATGCTGATATTCAGTGGCCAAGTGTGGTAAATGGTTCCATCCAGGAAGGACGTACTGCCCTGGTGAGTATACCCATTACCGGCTGAGTTAAAGTCATAGCATGTATAGGTGCCTTTTGACAGCAGATAAACCATTTCACAATTAGCAAAAAATGTGGCCTTGGTGGGTGAACCCACATGACTCATTGAACAGAAGTTATTTAGTTCATCGGTAGCTTTTGATAGCTGATGAACTATATGCAGTTTGCCTTCAAAAAACACTTGCTGATGAGTTACACCTACAAGTTTATTTCATTAAACCCTCAACATTTGATTAAATACATATCCAAAATGTGGCACTCGGGGGACACATGTCAGCACATTTCTCACCACTTCTGCCCACATGTAACGAAGGGGGCATTGGGGGGTGGGGGTGTTTACTGCTGACTTATGACTCGAGTATAAGCCGTCAAGACCCCCACTTTTGGGATAATTGTATGGCCCCAAAAACGTGGCTTATACTCAAGTGTTTACAGTAGATGTAAAAGTATTTTTCCATTATTTCCTGTATTCTACAGGCTGGGCTTAATAGTGGATTCAACTCAGGATACTACACAATCCCAGGTTCTATGACTCCATCTATAAGGAATATATCATCTACAAGTAATGTCAATGTACCTGGGCGTTGGGCATTCAAAATGGACCAGTTACATCCAGAAGATATCGCTGGAAATATCGGTAAGTGTGCACTGTTTTCCCACTCCTTAGTAAAGAGCATGTGATTTGCAAATGTGTTTGTTGCTTGTTTATTACCGGAAATATATTGATGGCCAATAAAGGAAATTCTACTAACACTGTTTTGTTTTTCATTTTAGATAATTCTACAGATGTTCTTTTGGAAACTACGATTGCCCCAATCTACAGAACATCTACTCCAGCTCCTGTATTATACTCTTCAGGTACATTCACTGAGTTGTTCTTTTTTCTTTTCTGCCAAATAACTGTTTGGATGAGTGTTGTATAAGTATTTATTTCGTATTAACCACTTCACAACTGAGGGGTTTTAACCCTTGAGCACCAGAGCAATTTTCACCTTTCAGCGCTCCTTCCATTCATTCGTCTATCACTTTATAATTACTTATCACAATGAAATGAACTATATCTTGTTCTTTTCGCCACCAATTAGGCTTTCTTTAGGTGGGACATTATGCCAAGAATTATTTTATTCTAAATGTGTTTTAATGGGAGAATAGGAAAAAATGTGGGAAAAAGTTTATTATTTTTCAGTTTGCGGCCTTTATAGTTTTTAAATAATGCATGCTACTGTAATTAAAACCCATGAAATTTATTTGCCCTTTTGTCCCGGTTATAAAACAGTTTAAATTATGTCCCTATCACAATGTTTGGCGCCAATATTTTATTTGGAAATAAAAGTGCATTTTTTTCAGTTTTGCGTCCATCCCTAATTACAAGCCCATAGTTTATAAAGAAACAGTGTTATACCCTCTTGACATAAATATTTAAAAAGTTCAGTCCCTAGGGTAACTATTAATGTATTTTTTTTAATTGTAATATTTTTTTTATTTTTTTTTCAATTACAAAAAAAAAAGGTTGGGGAGTGTGGGAGGTAATGAGTTAATTTTTAGTGTATAACTAATATATTTGTATATGAAAAATGCTTTAGGGTGTAGTTTTACTATTTGGCCACAAGATGGCCACAGTAAGTTTTTGTTTATGCGACCTACAAGCGTACAGGAAGTACGCTTGCAGGAAGTTCAGGGAGGCTGGGAGGATATTTTTTCACAATGATCGCGCTGCTTCTCGTAGAAGCAGCTGATCATTGCGGGGGGCTTAGATCAACGAACGGGAAAGGTTTTTCCCGTTCATTGCTCTCCGGGCAAGTGGGCGGCGGCATGCACGAGCGCGGGGGCATGCAGACAGAAGAGTGGGAGCGCGGACAGCGGCAGGAGCGGCGCAGGTGCGGATTTCTCCGTCCCTTGGTGTTAATTGGGTGGAAAAAGGGACGGAGAAATCCGCACCGCTGGGGGTAAAGTGGTTAAATTTCCAACATGAAACAATATGAACACACGGCCTATAAACTTTATATATAGTGCTCATCTCTCCTTAAAGGTAGATAAATCATATACAGCAAGCAAGGGAGCTCAGAGCTAACATTGAATACAATTTATTGAAAAAATAGCAATATAGACAAACTGACTCACAATAACCCCCCCCTTCCCCCAAACCAAGCAGAAACATCCGGACTAAATACACGTGTCCAAATATAGGAGTGCACTTCCTATGATACCGGGATCCAAATATGCATGTGTATATACTTTCTTCTGGCCCAGATTTGATCTGCAATAAAGAGACATCCAAAACCAGATTACAGCGTGCAAGTCTTCGGCATCGCCCCTGTGTGCAATGACATGCACGCCTCTATATTGACTATATACGCAACCATTACTGACATATGCATCTAATGTCAAGCCTCAACCAGCTATGCTGCGAGCTTAGAAAGTTTGTTTGGCTGTTGGCTAGCCCACTCACGTGTACCACTGGTAGAAATGTGTACCTCTGTGCGATTTCTCACGTCTCAGCTAAAGCTGATGTGGGGCAGTGACTTGGTAATCCCTTCATGGTAGGATGCGGACTGCCCCGTTATCATACTATGGAACTCCGTGCAGCCGCCGCTAGGAGGAAGGTTGCGGAGGTACGGAGGACATACACCACGCCTACTGAACAGAGGACATCACGGAACACATGACGCGTTTCATCCACTTAGGATTTCTTCAGACGTGCAGCGTCAAGCTAAAGGGCACATACTTTTATACCCAATAAGGCGTTTACATATAGCGGAAAAATTTAAAAACACAGTTGCCATGGAAACATATGTTCACTCTATGGGTAGCAGTTAACCATTAAAGTGGCTCTTAAGCCCCCCCCCAAAAATGAGTTTTACTCACCTGGGGCTTCCAATAGCCCCCTGCAGCTGTCCGGTGCCATCGCCGTGTTCCTTTCGATCCTCCTGTTACCGCTGGCGGCCACTTCCGGTTTCGCCGTCAGCCGCCGACAGGCTGGGAATGCGAGTGATTCTTCACGTTCCCAGCCACAATAGTGCCCTCTATGCTGCTATAGCAGTCCTCTATGCTGCAATAGCAGCATAGAGGGAGCTATTGTGGCTGGGAATGAGAGGAATAACTCGCGTCCCCAGCCTATCGGCGGCTGACGGTGAAACCGGAAGTGGCCAGCGGCGGGGACAGGAGGATCGGAGGGACACGGCGAGGGCACCGGACAGCAGCAGGGGGCTATTGGAAGCCCCAGGTGAGTAAAACTCTTTTTTTTTGGTCTTAAGGGTCACTTTAAAGTGGACCCAAACCAAACATTTTTTTTATTTCAAAATATTTAGTTGCACCACTCTGACACATACAAAGATAAATAAATACTCCTTCAAACCTATGAGCATTTCAGTGCATGCTTTTCACCCTTCTCTTTTCATAACTAGGGTTATACTGGGGGCAGCCATTAGCAATTCCTCCATTGTCGGACAACAGTTTGACGGATTTTTTCCCGGCAATTTGAAAGGACGGGAGGGGTTACTCAAAAAAATGTAAAATATTTTATATTTGTCATCATGCAGCTGAAAAAAAGGCTGCTATTTATTATCATAATTTAGAAAATAGATTTTATTTCTGAAATCTTGTATTTTTAATTTGGGTCCACTTTAAGCACTTTGATTAGCAGTGGGTTCCATGTTACAGAAACGCCTTCATATTCAAATCCTTGTTTAGTCCAAACGACATTAAACTTCCACATTTATAGATCAATTACGATTCCTTTTTTCTAACTTCACGATCAAAATTGCCACGCCTGGGGCTAATGTTTAGTTTATATATGCCCATAACTTGCAAGCCCCTTGGATTTGAATCATGTTCTGTTTGGAAATGCATAACCATGGGATTGAAGTTTTTCCTATCCACATTTGGGTTTCTTATATTTGCCACATGTTCTCTTATACGGACATTTAGAGCCCTATATGTCTTTCCTACATAAAAGCGATCGCAATGGACAATATCCAAATATGGAAATTTCAAACATATTTTTTATTTCTGCTTTTGGCCAAGAAATATAAATATTCAATCAAGCCCATTTTGCATTAGCACAATCAAGGACAGGTACTGTCCACTTTTTTTTGTTAAAAAAAAACACATTTAGTGTAACATTGCCATTAGAACACCTCTGCAACAGGCAAGGGCAGTTTATGGGCGTGACCAAATAATGTATGTGAACTTGGCATACAAGGGTTTTAATAAACATTTTGTGACATCCCTGACATGAGTTGAGTGATGACCCACCAAACATTCTCCTCACTACTTGATCCACAGTTTTCTTCTAGAACCCAGGTGATGTTTTCACACCTTGTCAATAAAATGCCCTTGTATGCCACAATTATAAAAAGAAGTTGAATAAGTATCTTCTAGAAGAAAACTCAGAAGAAAAAGTTAATTGCAAATGGGCCCTTGCCCCTTCACGACTACCAGATGTGCTTCTCACAGTCACACTGACATATAACCTCTTATCAGGTATCACAGAGACAATAAGCCATACATAGCTGCAGTCAGAGAAGTTTGGTGCTATAGCACTGGGATATTGGCATAGTGGATGGCTCCCTTGCCTTGCAATATCTTCATGGAGGTCATATGTTCTCCCTGTGTCTACGTGGGTTTCCACCGGCACTCTGGTTTCTTCCCACATTCCAAAAAACATACTGATAAGTTTATTGGCTCCCCACTACAACTGGCTCTAGACTATGGTACATGCACTACACGATATTAGATTGTGAGCCCCTCTGAGGGACTGTAAAGGGTAGAACTCTGTACAGTGCAGCGGAATATGTCGGCACTATGTACATACTAAATAATTCTAATAATAATATTAACCATTATAACTTCAATTTTGGAAAAGGTATACCCGCCAAGCTCTAAGTAGTTTAGTACTTTATGCATAAGTCGTATCATATAATTTCAGGATGACTTTCATCTTTTTCCGAATGGTCCTTCTTAGTTACCAACCCTGAATATTATTTGTGATAATTAATTATTTTGAAACAAAGTGACAGTAATAATATATCTATTTTTCAGATCTTCTCTATCCTTATGGACCTCTCATTGATGCCGTCAGCCCAACGTCAGATGATGGCGGAACACCGTTAATCCCTCTTTCGACATCACTACACCTCTTCGGCAGAAACTACTCCTCTCTTTATGTGAGTAGATTTCTTCAAAATGTCCAACCCAGATAAACATGAAGGGATTTGTAGTTTACCATAAACTGCATCATTTTCAAATATTCCTACTGTCACGCCAGGAGGTAGGCACAAGATCCAGCATTCAAGCTGCACATTATCCACTCCCTGCTGCCTGTACAGTGTGGACACAAAGTTCATACAGTCTGCCCTTCTATTAAGATAGGATGGGAAGCCTTTACATTGACTTTAAGACATTTCCCTCTCATTAATATATATATATATAGTGTGTGGTCCGGTATAAGTCATGGAGAGAATCCAAAGACATAACAACAAAAGTTGTTTAAGTGATACCTTTAATGGCTAACTGTACGAGAATTCTCTGCAAGCTTACAAAGAAATCTTGTACAGTTTGTCATTTGAGTTATAATCTAAACAACTTTTGTAGTTACATCTTCAGATACATATCAGAACAGTCCTTCTTTTCAGTGTTGTTCAATTCTGTCTTACCCTCTTTCTGCAGAGTTCCCTAGGCTTTGTCCTTGGTCATCTTCTATTCTCTCTTTACCTTGTTCAATGAAACTCCTGATTTGACGTTCATAACCACTTGTTATACATTGATGGCACTTTAGTCTACCCATCAACTCCTAATTTGTGTCTCATTTGTTAATTTATTTATTGTATTTATAAAGTGCCAACATATTATGCAGTGCTGATGTAGGGAAGGAGGTGGGATGAGGACACAGAAGGTGCAGGATGAGGAGAGGAGCAGACCCACCACTCCCCTGGTCCTGTTGTCTGGTCTGGGTGTGTGACTGAGGTGAAGGCCTCCATAGGGGAAGGCAGCCTCTCCAATCTCCAGCCGGCAATCTCCTAATGTTTACAGAGTACATAGTCTTGTCACTAACTGTCCCTCTGAGGAACTAACAATCTAATTTCTACCAGAGTCATATGTCCCCATAACCTAGGGCCAGTTTAGGGGAAAGCCAATTTATCTGTATGTTTTTGTGATGTGGGAGGAACCCAGAGTGCCCGAGGAATCCCATGCACACATTGGGAAAACATACACACTCTGTGCAGTTAGTGCCCTGGCTGGAGACCTAGCGCTGCAAGGCAAGTGGCCTATCTACTACATCACCATTAAATGACTTCACCTCACCTAACAATATGCCCTCAAACTTTCCTGTTCAAAACTATCTAACCAATTTTCTACATTAACCATTAACAAACAGCTAACTTCAATCAACCCTGATTCTGGTATCTCTTCAACCTACTGTATCTTATGCACACCATCCCCTTAGCCTAGTAAGGCCGAGATATTTTATTCTATGTTGTGTGTTTGTGATTTAGCTCATATTTGTAGACAACAATCTCTGCTAATTTAATGTACAGATTTAATGTACAGAACTGCAAAATATGTCTCATCAATGTGCCATCTCTCCAGTGTTGCTTGTGAAATTTCCCCAAAGTCATTTTCACAATGCTATTTTTAATGTCGAAAAAATATTCATGAATATTCATGAAAATACATGGTATTTTCGCAATATGGTGAAAAGCGCGAAAATCCTTTAAGAGCAAAAATCCACAAATTATTCATGAATTTAACATTATTTTCATGAACATTAATGCAAAAAGTATAGCGACATTTTTTTGCTTATCACTGTCCACCTCGAGGTTGTTCACCCAGCTCTCGCCATTTCACTAACCAGATCTCCCTTCAGTTGGCGGCAAATCTAGCTACCTAATACATGGGGGCACTTCTAGCTACTTAATACTGAGGGTACTTCTGGCTACCTAATGCTAAGGAACACCTGTAACTATAACAGACAAGGGAACTATGGGAGAAGTAACATCTGGGACAGCCAGCACTCTTGCAGTGGAGTTGGGTGGTGTTTTGTAGGTTTATGGATGGTGAAGTCTAAGGACCCAGGACATCTGTGCCTGTAGGCTCCTGTGATGTAAATCCCAGCCTGGATGCTGTTGAACATGTGCAGGTGCCAGTAAAAAAGGACGGCCATTGACCATAATCGTTAGGCTAAAATGCCCAAGTTTTGTCCAGGCACTGAGAGAACAGCTATTTCATTTTGTTTCTACTGTAAGGTCTCTTTCTAGAGCTGGATATATAAATTCACCTCCGAGGAGATTTCTTATAAAATCCGATAGTGTTATTATTATTACTTTCATCAGTTGTTTAGTTATAATTAATGATAAATGACACATTGTGATTATTCCGCGTACCAATACTTTCACTAGTTGTCCTCACAAAGATGGTTGTAGATTATCACAGGGACATTAAACTATAGTTGGGATTAGATTTAAACTAATAGAGGTAATGAATGCAATGTGGATAATTAAAAGAACATTAGTAGCAAAGGAAAGAGTCTCATGTTTTTATTTTCTGTTATATAGCTTTATTTGTAACATTGCATCATGCTGTCCTATTTGCAGCTTAGAAATTACACTCTGTATTTTTAGCTGTAAAACAAATCATAGCTAATGGTCCTTTGAACTGTCCTGCAGTAAAAACCTTATCTCAAGCTGTCTCTCACAGTTTCTTGGCTGTTTAAAGGGGCACTATGGCGAAACATTGTAAAATTTAAAATATGTGCAAATATAAACAAATAAGAAGTACGTTTTTCCCAGAGTAAAATGAGCCATAAATTACTTTTCTCCTATGTTGCTGTCACTTACAGTAGGCAGTAGAAATCTGACAGAAGCAACAAGTTTTGGCCTAGTCCATCTCTTCGTGGGGGATTCTCCGGGAGTTATTTATTTTTAAAAGCACTTAGTGAATGGCAGTTGCTCTGTCAAACTGCAGAAAAACTGTGTGGAATGGAATGCCTTTTAGGGATGGAGATGTCCTGATTGTGTGTGGCAGGGAGCGCCAAAGGTTTTGAGGTGGACTCTGGGGGTGACTAAGTTATTAGATCCTTTTGATCTAAGATTGGGGGGGGGGTCGTGATGCAGTTGCAATTAGTCCTTCAGGTATCCAGGACCCAGATTGTGTAAAGGATTTGAATGTCGATAAGCCAATCTTAAAGTGGATCCGAGATACACTTTTACTCATTGCATAATTGTGTTCCTTTCATATAGTTTATAAGGCATTCCTCAAGCCAAATACTTTTTTTTGTTTTGTTATAATACTCTAATTCCCTTTAAACGAAGCAAGCCACGCCCACAGCTCCTTTTGTACCTTGGCACTGTAGCAAGGGCTTATGGGAGCTCAGTCTGGGCAGGAGGAGGAGTAGGTTACTAGCCATTGATTTCAGAGGCAGAGTGGAGGAGGGAGGAAGAGAGGGGACTGAATTTACACACAGGCAAGCTGATAGCATCTCCAGCCCTCAGCCTGTGACAATGTGACAAACAGAACATGGCTGCCCTCATTGTATCACATGAATAAATAATCATAAACTTTTGTAGCTGTTTGCAGCTAGATACGCTGTGTAAACTATCTAAACTTTAGATAAAATATATAGACAAGTTACTTGTTATAGTTAGTTTTTCATCTCAGATCCGCTTTAAGCAGAATTCTCAATGTTATTAGTAGCCAGTGGAGTGAGTGAACGGTTGGCGTTATGTGGCAATGGCAGGGTTGGCTAGTTAACAGACTTGCAGCGGTATTCTGTACAACAAACAATAATAATAACGTGCTCATATCCTTTTCTCTTGAACAGGTGAATAATAATGGCTTATTGTCCTTCCGATCTTCCATTTCACAATTTACACCACAACAACTTCCTGTCGCTTTGGGGAACCCATTTTTGGCCGTGTTCTGGGCAGATATAAACAATCAGGTAGCAGGGGACATATATTATCGTCAGAGCACCGATCCAGATCTTCTGCACCAAGTCTCTTCCGATATCAGAACTTACTTCCACGATGAGGATTTCACAGCTCAGTGGGTGTTTGTGGCCACGTGGCACAGAGTGGCGTATTTTGGATCTAATACTAATAAGGTAAAATGGCCAATTTCACGTCTTCAGCAAACATTGCATTGAATATTGATAGTATCACTAAATCTTTGATGGAATTATTATTTAATGTTATACTATTATACTTTATAAATGTCACATGTGTTGAACCCAGGGCCAGATTTATTATAAGGCAATGTAGGCATGTGCCTACAGGCACCTGATGATGTAAAGGCGCCTCCCTCCCCACCCCAAGTGCCTGCCCTCCTGCCTTACCTATGCAGAGTCCTGAGCGGAGTGGAAATGAGAGGCCACTCACCTGACTCTCAGCATTTCACTGATGAGATCTACCTTCAACTGGGGGCACCTCTAGCTTCCTAATACTGAGGGTACCTCTGGCTACCTAATACTAAATGGCACTAGCCAGCACAATAGTGGTTTGATTTGGTGGTGGTTTGTTGGCCCTTGGAGGGTGAAGTATAGGGAGCCAGGACATCTGTGCCTATAGGCTCCTGTGAGGTAAAACCGGGCCTGGTTAAAAAATGAGCAAACCCATCAGCTGAGCTCTATAAAGGCCCTAGGGAAAATGCCACATGTTATTTCAAATTGTGTATCTTAATTCTGAGTACAATTGAACCTCTCCATTATGCTTGTAGCATAACCTGTCAGGTTGGGGGTGTCCTTGCTGCTGCCAATCACTCTATTTAAACAAGTGTGGAAACTATCTCTCATGATTTGTACAACAAATTACTCATGCAGTAGAGGAGATACCTGGGCTGTCAGTAATGAGACACAGAGTACAGATTTCAACCTTGTATCTATCCCGAAGAATTTCTGTCTGATTGTAAGCAAATAATATGCAGTTAGACTGCTGGACGCTCCTTTGTGTTTTTGATACTTCTATTGAATCATGCTACCGATAAAGTTAATTCACAAAACATGTTATTTTTTACCTTAACTATTAGAAAAGATATTTTTTTAGATGAAACAGTACAGGGGAAACGCAAAAAAAATAGAATATCATGCAAAAGTCTATTTATTTCAATAATTTACCTTAAAAGGTGAAACTATTCTATGAAACAGACTCATTACCTGCACAGCGTGATTTTTCAGGCCTTTATTTGTTATAATGTTGATAATTATGGCTCACAGCTTATGAGAAGCCCAAAATCAAAATCTCAGCCTGTTAGAATATTGTGAAAATGTTCAGTATTCTCAGCTCAAAGTGTCAGACTCTAATCAGTTAATTCACCCAAAACACCTGCAAAGGGGCCCTATTTCATGTATTAGTTTCACCTTTAAGTTGGATTACTAAAAAAAACGACTGTTGCACGATACTCAAATGTTTTCGAGATTCACGTGTAAGTAACATCAAACATATTTGGAGTATTTTTTTGCACTCTGGTGGCTTTAAAGTGCGTTAAAACAGGACTTCAAAAACTCTTGCACCTTTTGGGCGGGGGCAGCAGCTGAGGGTTCTGTCTCATTTGTTGATCATCGCAACATCATAACATATTATGGCACCTATTTTCATTAAATCAGATGGTTGACCGCCAACAAGTTGACAGATCTATGGCTACTTCTAATTTTTAAAGATCCCTGATGCCTGAATGACACAGGCATTGTTCTCCTCACTCCAAACAAGCCCATGGTATGCCGCTCATTGTCCCTCCATCCCCCTTTATAGCAATAGACACGCCTGCAGTCTGTACAGCATTGAGCCCTAAACTGTCACCTAAGGGATCCAGTCCCAATCTCTGCCAGGTGGCAGTAATCCTTAGTGTGTATGTAGCTTATAGGCTAAAATTCTATTCCTCTCTAGGTCAGTGGATTTACACGTTCGTGGATTTGTTATGGGGAAAAAAGTATATATTATTATAAAAGAATTGGGTGATGTGATGTATTCCTAGATTCATAGTATGGTTACATAAAGTAACCATGTACATTCAAGACCAATTACTTCATTCTTCTTTCACTTATAAATGATCATGTTTTCACAGGTGGACACATTTCAAGCTGTCGTCACTACTGATGGCAACCAGACCTTCCTCTTCTACAACTATGCAGATCTTCAGTGGCCAAGCATGCGAGAAGATGGTTCAAGTTATGATGGACCTCTAACACTGGTGAGGGAATTGTTATTGACACTTATGAGTCAGCAATAGATTCAAACCAGCTCTTTTGTTTCTCAACCGGTTTGAGGGAGCTGACATGTTGCATCAACTTGGTCTTCTCAAGTGAATTTGAAATTGAGGTTTAAATGAAAACATCTTCTCACTTGTATGCCTCGTGACAAATGTATTCTGACTTCAGTTCTCAATTTGGTAACCTCCTAACCGGGGTTCGTTATGACACCTCATGGACAGCGGAGATTCACCGATATGATCACTTCAGGCAGATAGCAGAACCATTCCACAGGTCTGTATCTTGATAATCACATCTTCTTTTATTAGGGCAACAATACAGATGTGATGCTGGGAGATACATACACTGGGGAAAGTAAAAAAAGGCGTACGTACAAAAAGGGTGTCGGGAAAAAATGGCGCGGGGTGTAAACGATAAGCGTTAATACCGTTTATAAAAAAAATTGTGTTGTATTTCGTTTACAAATAATGTTTTACAAATTTAGAAATCATTGAATAATGTGTTCAAATTGCCAATTGTGAAATCTTTAATCTTTAAAATCTTTAAAATCTTTAATCTTCCCTGTTTCAAAAGTGAAAGTGATAATTAAGTTTGTTAAAAAACGATAATATATGTTATATGGTTATAATTGTATATTATTGTGAATAACCTTCATTTATTGTTTCTTCTTATAATAAAATTTGAAAATATTGTTTATAACGATGATATAAATGTAACTACGTTCGTAATAAATTGTTGTAAAACATTAGTAAGTATTACTAAAATTGTACAAAAACTAAACCTAATCCTACGCTCACACAGAACCCTCCCTATACCTATCCCTTAGACCCCTCTGGTGGTGACTAACCCTAACCACCCCCCTGGTGGTGCCTAACCCTAACCACCGCCCTGGTGGTGCCTAACCCTAACCACCGCCCTGGTGGTGCCTAACCCTAACCAATCCCCTGGTGGTGCCTAACCCTAACCACCGCCCTGGTGGTGCCTAACCCTAACCAATCCCCTGGTGGTGCCTAACTCTAACCACCGCCCTGGTGGTGCCTAACCCTAACCACCGCCCTGGTGGTGCCTAACCCTAACCACCCCCCTGGTGGTGCCTAACCCTAACCACCGCCCTGGTGGTGCCTAACCCTAACCCCTCCCCCGGTGGTTTATATTATACTGTAACTATACCTAACCCTACTCTCTCACAGAACCCTCCCTGTACCTATCCCTAACCCCTAAACCCCCCTGGTGGTGCCTAACCCTAACCACACCCCTGATGGTGCCTAACCCTAAACACCCCCTTGGTGGTGCCTAACCCTAACCACCCCCTTCGTGATGCCTAACCCTAACCACCCCCCTGATGGTGCCTAACCCTAAACACCCCCTTGGTGGTACCTAACCCTAACCACCCCCTTGGTGGTGCCTAACCCTAACCACCCCCTTGGTGGTGCCTAACCCTAACCACCCCCTTGGTGGTGCCTAACCCTATCCACCCCCTTAGTGGTGCCTAACCCTAAAACCCCTCTTTCTGATCGCTTAATTGTATGGATAATAATGTTTTACAAGTAGTGACTGTAAAAAATGTATTGCAATTTACATTACGTACTGATCGCTTTATTTTGTGAATAATAATGTTTTACATACAGTAAAGGATAACATTTTAAATAATGTTTTAATTAAATACAATAAATCATCACAAGTGCAGTGATAAAACATCAAAAATCTGCGGGTGCTGTTTGTAGAACGTTAATAATCTCCAGCACCCTTTGTAAAATGTTAATAATCTCCAGGCGCCCTTTTTTCCTGTTTGGCGCCAGTTAAACAATATTTAATATGGCATTCCATGGCGCCACCATTTTTGTCCACTTGCCTCATGCGCCCATATTTCCCAGCTCCCAAAAAAAGACCTCTGCAATACAGTTACCTCAGATATCTTTCCCAGAGTGCTCTGCTTGAACAACTGCCAACAGAAAGTAGGAGGGGAAAATGTACATACCGGAAAAGGGGCGTTACAGAAAAAGGCCACAGGGTGGCTGTGCTGCATACTAACTGAAAAATATACATGTTGTAGAGAGATATAACAGCAGTCAGAGTAGCACTGCAATAATGAGCTTCGGCTGAGGCAGAACAAAGGTATTTGTCCATTAGACCAGCAATTTAGCTGACAATATATTAGTGCTAGAGAACAAATCTGCTTATTACTACTCTTCCACGTCAGATTGATCCGTATTTAGAATGAGCCTTAACTTGTACTGTTATGATTACTATTCTAAAACATCTATAAATCTACTATTCTTGCTCTTAAAAATAGGCTGGAATAAACAGTGGCTACAACACTGGATACTACACACTCCCAGGATCCCTGTCACATGACATCAGGAATGTATCGTCCACCAGTAACGTCAATGTCACCGGACGCTGGGTCTTCAAAGTGGGCAACCTTCATCCAGAGGACATCAACGGGGCTTTAGGTAAGAAGAAAAATGAGAAAATGATGCTATATGTGCTGTAATTTACTTCACACGGACTTAATGATGAGGACTCTCCAAATCACTCATTAACATACAAAAATGATTGAAGAATTGTTAAAATCGTTGATACGAAATCCGAAAATTAGTTCATGTCTACTCTTTATTGTAACTGGCATTAAAGTGGACCTGAACTCTTGCACAGGACAGAAGGAAAACATAGAGAAATACACCCTGTATGTATTTAGATTTTGATCTCTCAGCCGAGTCAGCTCAGGAATCTCCTCCGACATAATCTGTAAAGCCAGGATGTTAACAATACGCCTGCTTCAATGAAAGCAGGAAGTAGACACTCTGCAGTTGAGAGGAAGCTCTGAGTTCCGGCCCACTTTGATATTTGCATACTGATCAGTATGACTAACACGGAATCCCACAAATCAGGAACACAAGCAATCATGGGTCTGATCCAGTTCACTTTTTGTTATAAGTTTTCTCCTCGGAGATATTTTTTCATCTTCTGCTTTAAATACCTTTTCAGCATTCTACAATTAAAAAAGTACCAAAAGAGCAGGTGAGAAAGTACTGTCCAAAATATGCAGAGGGTTTACTTGCTTGCTGCTGGCTTAAATTACATTTTATTGATAAAATGTCACTTAGGAGAAAAAGTAAATTGAATCGAGCTTCTTAAAGTAAAAGTACCAAAGAGCTGGTGAAAAAGTACTGTCCAAATGATTTATTATCTCATCACTAGTAAAATGTCCTGCAGAAAATCCCAGTGAAAGCAAACATGATTTATTTTTCAGATAATGATGCTGAAGTTCTCACCACAGAAACGCCACCAAATCCCACAGCTCATCCAGGTAAAGAACAACGTTTTAGGATTCGTAAAAGAAAAAAAGCCTTAGAAAAAATAAACATTTTAATAGCTTTACTAGCAAACTCTAAAAAACTTTTTGTGTTTTTACAAAATTAGAGTGCATTTTGCAGCCTAGAAAAATGTTGCGTAAATAAAACGACTTTTCCAAATTAATTTTGCAGAAATTCCTACTAATCCAATCTACATCCAATCCAGGACAACTGTAGCCCCATCTCCAGTCTTAAGATCATCAGGTATTATTACATTATAAAGAAATCTGATCAAGGCACACAACAATTATCAACTGGCCCCAGAGGCGGGACAAGGCCCTTCAGCACCCAAGGCAGAGACAGCAAAGTGCGCCCCTCCATCCCTCCCACCCCTGCCTTCACACACTGATTGCTATTAGACTAATAGGTGCCCCAGGGCCCCCAACCTCCCCAACCTCCCCAACACCTTCATCTCTAGTTATCTGGCTTGCAGTCACTGTCATGTATCCCCTTTTCTTATTTCTTTCTGCTTCTAACACAATTGGGAATGACAGCTGAATGAATTGTGCGCCCTCTCCTACACTGCGCCTTGAGGCTGGAGTCTCTCCAGCCTCTGCCTCGGCCCGGCCCTGATTGGCCCACTAATGGTCAGAACCTCCCAAACAAACAAAGTTTAAAGGTAACATGAACTGAGAGGAATATGGAGGCTGACATGGTTATTAAAACAAATATTTTGTCCATCAATCTGACTTCATACAATTTTTATGTTCACTTATCAATCTGATTGCTGTTAGAACTGGTCCTGTTCAATTTTGAGTCAATATAGGAGGCACATGGAGTGACCTTGGTAAAAAGATACACATAAAAGTAAGTCAGGAGCCCAATATGGTGTAAGAAAAATGAGGTACTCACAAACCCAGGATGCTTAATATCAACCACCTTCATCCCGTGTGGGGAACACATTTCCCGTACTCGGGTTAGTGGTCTCTGAAAAAGGTGAGACTACTGTCTCTGTCCTCCTCCTACAATTGTAGGTTTGGGGGGTGAGAGGTGCTCAATAGGTTATAAAATAATTAAAACCAATATAAAAGGTAAGGTAAGAGACATTTTGCTTTGGCATTGATAAATGAATTTGGTCGTACCAATAAAGCTTTTTTTTGTATTTGAATTTGGACTGCTTACCTAGAGATAAATGTCTAAGATGTATGCCGAACACATCGTTTTTCTGTGCAATAAAAGCTTAGGCATTCATCTCTAGGTAAGCAGCCTCTTATCTTTTATACTGTATTTATTGTATAACCCATTGGATTTCCCTTATGCTGGTTACACACGAGCGATTTCCCACTTGATTGACTGGTAGATCGATTATTTTCGACATGTCCGTTCGGGTCTCTATTGATACAGCGGTCAATTTTCTAATGCCAAGTGTGCAAAATCAACCACTGTACCAATCGAGACCCGATCGGACATGTCGAAAATAATCGAATGATTCCATCCATCGAGCGGGAAATCATATCGTGTGTATCCAGCATAATACCCACCTACAATTTTTGACTCAAGTTTTCCTTTAAATTTGCCTTAGATTTATCTATGATGTTTACATGGGGATGTCCCTAAATTGACTACTTGGATAGGAATTTGAATGTTGGAATTTGAATGATAAATGATTCTTCCTTTGCCTCAGATCTGCTCTACCCATATGGAACCTCAGTTGACACCATGAGTCCAAAATCAGATGATGGAAGTTCACCATTAGTAGGTCTTTCCACAGATGTTCCACTTTTTGGGAGAAATCGCACTTCCCTCTATGTAAGCATGGTTCTGGAATGTTTAATAGTCTCAAATTTAGCAGTTCTTAGATTAGACACTTAACAAAAAATGTTTAAAGGACAACTGAAGCGAGAAGAATATGGAGGGTACCATATTATTTTCTGTTTAAACAACACCAGTTCCCTGGCAGTCCCGCTGGTCTGTTTGGCTGCAGTAGTGTTTGAATCACACCTGAAACAACCATTCAGCTAATCTTGTCCGATCTGACAATAATGTCCATAACTCCCAACTGTCCCTCTTTTGAGGGGACAGTCCCTCTTTGGGAGCGCTGTCCCTCTGTCCCTCTTTCCTCCTCATTTCTCCCTCTTTCAGGACTTTGTCCCTCTTTCTATGTAAATATTTGTATTTCTCTACTGAAAAATGTGTTTGATTGACTCTAAACTTTATTCCCATCCTTTAAATTGATATATTTATAATTTTCCGATGTTAATATGAAGGGAAATGATCCAGGATAGAAAGGACCAGTGTCTTTTGAGTTATAAAACAATCAATTTTTCTCATGAAATCTTTATGGTATTCATGACTATGGGTGTGTCGGGGCGGGATAACGGGTGTGGCAGGGGCATGGCTTATGTGTCCCTCTTTCTAATCTCAAAAAGTTGGGAGGTATGATAATGTCAGAAACACCTGATCTGCTGCATGCTTGTTGAGGGCATATGGCTAAAAGTATTAGAGGCAGAGGATCAGCAGGGCTGCCAGGCAACAGGTATTGCTTAAAAGGAAATAAATATGGCAGCCTCCTTATCCCTCATGCTTCAGTTGTCCTAGTCTTCAAGCATATCAAAACCAGACTCCAACTAAAACTTCAGTACGTTTTTTTTTCTGCTTTCTGTAAATCTAGAGAAGTTCTCTCAAAGTGGGACAAAACTCTGACATCCATTCATTCCGAATTCTGCGGAAACGCTGCATTACCGCAACTCGAAAATTTTAGCCTAATCACATAACTCGAAAGCTTTTTAGTGGAAATTGGATTAATGCTGTAATTGTAGGACAATCAAAAGACTTCAAAAGTATGAGGTAAATCAGAGAATGCAGAAATTTACCGTGGTTGCTAATCGGAAATGTGGTTCCCGCATAATTGCGTTCATCAGCAAAAAAAAAAAAAAATTCTAAATCTGCATTTTATTTTATTTTTACGATTAACTTTATTGAAAAAAAAATCATTTTGCAGAAATCAGAAGTTCAGACTTCTGGGGAATTCTGAAGAATCGGAAAGACACTTATCGGAAAGCGGAAATTTCATCGGAATCGGAAATCGGCTTTTCCAACCATCCCTAGTGTCCATACCAAAACAAAAAAGGCTACAGATGGATTGTAATATTAGTCATTGGTCTTGACAATGTTTGACAGTCTAGAGTCCTTCCCATGAACATTACACCCCCACCTAATTAGATATCACAGTATGAATAGGTCATTTCTGCATTTGGCAAAATATAACCATTTCCTTTTTCTTTTTCGCAGGTTGATAATAATGGTTTGCTGTCCTTCCGTTCAGCCATCTCACAATACGTACCGCAAGCCCTCCCACAGGCTTTTGGAAACCCCTTCTTGGCTCTGTTTTGGTCAGACATAAATAACCAAGTAGCCGGTGATATATTTTATCGCCAGAGCACCGATCCTGATCTGCTGTCTCGGGCCACCTCCGATATCCAAGCCTACTTTCACAATGTGACTTTCACAGCTCATTGGGTGTTTGTAGCCACCTGGCACAGAGTTGCATATTATGGGTCAAACACCAACAAGGTAAGAAAACTAATGAATGGTCATTAAAGGGACACTTAAGCCAAATTAAAAAAAATGAGTTTTACTCACCTGAGGCTTCTACCAGCCCCTAGAAGCTGTCCGGTGCCCACGTAGACTAGCTCTGATGCTCCTGGCCCCGCCGGCAGCCACTTCCAGTTTTGGCGACAGGAGCCGACAGGCCGGGAACGCGAGTGATTCTTCACGTTCCTGGCCGTAATAGCGCCCTCTATGCTGTTATAGCATATACCATATATCATACAACAGCATAGAGGGTGCTATTACGGCCAGGAACGCAAAGAATCACTCGCGTTCCCGGCCTATCGGCTCCTGTCACCGAAACCGGAAGTGGCTGCTGTTGGGGCCAGGAGCATCGGAGCGAGTCTACGTGGGCACCGGACAGCTTCAGGAGGCTGGTAGAATCCCCAGGTGAGTAAAACTCATTTTTTTTAGTTTGGCTTAAGTGACCCTTTAAACCGGATATCTCTTTTTATCTCTCTCTTTTGTGTCAGTGTTCCTCTTTTTTGCTCCATACAGCCCATCCTTTTCGTTTGATTTATAAAGGCGACGTCTCTACATCAGCCAGTTACTGGACATACACTACCAAGGTTTAGAGAAGGCACAGCTAGATGACAACTTTGTTGGGCCTGGAAAGGAGCAATGTAGGATGAAGCTCAAGGGACTGGAGGAAGTGGAGCTTTTGGGGTTCTGGGATGGGCCGTGATGACCTGTCACTCAACCTCCTTCCAATGTCAGCCTGCAGATAAATCTAAGGGTTGTAGAATGGGGTGAAAAAGAATAGTGTAGGTAGGAACAGCACAGAACTGCCCAGTGGTGGATTGATGTGACCCTCTGAATTAAGAACCTCCGTAGGTAAGGATGGGACAGGGGATTGCAGTTTAAAGTGTATCCTCCTGGTAGGGAGATGAAAGTGCAGGAAAAAACAAAATTGTTGAACATGACTTTCTGTCAACGCTTAAGTCTGTCCAACTTCAGTGCACAGTTAAGTTGTCCGTCCTAAACGCTCCTCCTCTCTGCTTACAGGTGAACACATTTCAGGCTGTGCTGAGCACCGACGGCAATCAGACATTCCTCCTCTACAATTATGCTGATATTCAGTGGCCAAGTGTGGCAAATGGTTCTATCCAGGAAGGACGTACTGCCCTGGTGAGTATACCCATTACCGGCTGAGTTAAAGTCACGGCATTTATAGGTGCCTTTTGACAGCAGATAAACCATTTCACAATTGGCAAAAAATGTGGCCTTGGTGGGTGAACCCACATGACTCATTGAACAGAAGTTATTTAATTCATCGGTAGCTTTTGATAGCTGAAGAACTATATGCAGTTTGCCTTCAAAAAACACTTGCTGATGAGTTACACCTACAAGTTTATTTCATTAAACCCTCAACATTTGATTAAATACATATACAAAATGTGGCACTCGGGGGACACATGTCAGCACATTTCTCACCATTTCTGCCCACATGTAACGGAGGGGGCATTGGGGGGGGGGGGGGGGGGGGGGTGTTTACTGCTGACTTATGACTCGAGTATAAGCCGTCAAGACCCCCACTTTTGGGATAATTGTATGGCCCCAGAAATGTGGCTTATACTCAAGTGTTTACAGTAGATGTAAAAGTGTTTTTCCATTATTTCCTGTATTCTACAGGCCGGGCTTAACAGTGGATTGAACTCAGGATACTACACAATCCCAGGTTCTATGACTCCATCTATAAGGAATATATCATCTACAAGTAATGTCAATGTACCTGGGCGTTGGGCATTCAAAATGGACCAGTTACATCCAGAAGATATCGCTGGAAATATTGGTAAGTGTGCACTGTTTTCCCACTCCTTAGTAAAAGAGCATGTGATTTGCAAATGTGTTTATTGCTTGTTTATTACAGGAAATATATTTATGGCCAATAAAGGAAATTCTACAAACACTGTTTTGTTTTTCATTTTAGATAATTCTACAGATGTTCTTTTGGAAACTACGATTGCCCCAATCTACATAACATCTACTCCAGCTCCTGCATTATACTCTTCAGGTACATTCACTGAGTTGTTCTTTTTTCTTTTCTGCCAAATAACTGTTTGGATGAGTGTTGTATAAGTATTTATTTCGCATTAACCACTTCACAACTGAGGGGTTTTAACCCTTGAGCACGAGAGCAATTTTCACCTTTCAGCGCTCCTTCCATTCATTCGTCTATCACTCTATAATTACTTATCACAATGAAATGAAATATATCTTGTTCTTTTCGCCACCAATTAGGCTTTCTTTAGGTGGGACATTATGCCAAGAATTATTTTATTCTAAATGTGTTTTAATGGGAAAATAGGAAAAAATGTGGGAAAAAGTTTATTATTTTTCAGTTTTCAGCCTCTATAGTTTTTAAATAATGCATGCTACTGTAATTAAAACCCATGAAATTTATTTGCCCTTTTGTCCCGGTTATAAAACCGTTTAAATTATGTCCCTATCACAATGTTTGGCGCCAATATTTTATTTGGAAATAAAGGTGCATTTTTTTCAGTTTTGCGTCCATCCCTAATTACAAGCCCATAGTTTATAAAGAAACAGTGTTATACCCTCTTGACATAAATATTTAAAAAGTTCAGTCCCTAAGGTAACTATTTATGTTTTTTTTTTAATTGTAATATTTTTTTTTTTCAATTACAAAAAAAAAAGTTTGGGGAGTGTGGGAGGTAATGAGTTAATTTTTAGTGTATAACTAATATATTTGTATATGAAAAATGCTTTAGGGTGTAGTTTTACTATTTGGCCACAAGATGGCCACAGTAAGTTTTTGTTTATGCGACCTGCAAGCGTACAGGAAGTACGCTTGCAGGAAGTTCAGGGAGGCTGGGAGGATATTTTTTCACAATGATCGCGCTGCTTCTCGTAGAAGCAGCTGATCATTGCGGGGAGCTTAGATCAACGAACGGGAAAGGTTTTTCCCGTTAATTGCTCTCCGGGCAAGTGGGCGGCGGCATGCACGAACGCGGGGACACGCAGACGTGAAAGTGGGAGCGCGGACAGCGGCAGGAGCGGCGCAGGTGCGGATTTCTCCGTCCCTTGGTGTTAACTGGGTGGAAAAAGGGACGGAGAAATCCGCACCGCTGGGGGTAAAGTGGTTAAATTTCCAACATGAAACAATATGAACACACGGCCTATAAACTTTATTTATATATAGTGCTCATCTCTCCTTAAAGGTAGATAAATCATATACAGCAAGCAAGGGAGCTCAGAGCTAACATTGAATACAATTTATTGAAAAAATAGCAATAATAAACTGACTCACAATAACCCCCCCCCCCTTCCCCCAAACCAAGCAGAAACATCCGGACTAAATACACGTGTCCAAATATAGGAGTGCACTTCCTATGATACCGGGATCCAAATATGCATGTGTATATACTTTCTTCTGGACCAGATTTGATCTGCAATAAAGAGACATCCAAAACCAGATTACAGCGTGCAAGTCTTCGGCATCGCCCCTGTGCAATGACATGCACGCCTCTATATTGACTATATACGCAACCATTACTGACATATGCATCTAATGTCAAGCCTCAACCAGCTATGCTGCGAGCTTAGAAAGTTTGTTTGGCTGTTGGCTAGCCCGCTCACGTGTACCACTGGTAGAAATGTGTACTTCTGTGAGATTTCTCACGTCTCAGCTAAAGCTGATGTGGTGCAATGACTTGGTAATCCCTTCACGGTAGGATGCGGACTGCCCCGTTATCATACTATGGAACTCCGTGCAGCCGCCGCTAGGAGGAAGGTTGCGGAGGTACGGGGGACATACACCACGCCTACTGAACAGAGGACATCACGGAACACATGACGCGTTTCATCCACTTAGGATTTCTTCAGACGTGCAGCGTCAGGTTAAAGGGCACATACTTTTATACCCAATAAGGCATTTACATATAGCGGAAAATTTTAAAAACACAGTTGCCATGTTCACTCTATGAAGAGCAGTCAGTTAACCATTAAAGTGACTCTTAAGCCCCCCCAAAAATGAGTTTTACTCACCTGAGGCTTCCAGTAGCCCCCTGCAGCTGTCCGGTGCCATCACCGTGTCCCTCAGATCTTCTTGTTACCGCCGGCGGGCACTTCCGGTTTCGCCGTCAGCTGCCGACAGGCTGGGAATGCGAGTGATTCTTCACGTTCCCAGCCACAATAGTGCCCTCTATGCTGCTATAGCATTCCTCTATGCTGCTATAGCAGCATAGAGGGAGCTATTGTGGCTGGGAATGAGAGGAATAACTCGCGTCCCCAGCCTATCGGCGGCTGACGGCGAAACCGGAAGTGGCCAGCGGCGGGGACAGGAGGATCGGAGGGACACGGCGAGGGCACCGGACAGCTGCAGGGGGCTATTGGAAGCCCCAGGTGAGTAAAACTCATTTTTTTTTGGTCTTAAGGGTCACTTTAAAGTGGACCCAAACCAAACATTTTTTTTATTTCAAAATATTTAGTTGCACCACTCTGACACATACAAAGATAAATAAACACTCCTTCAAACCTATGAGCATTTCAGTGCATGCTTTTCACCCTTCTCTTTTCATAACTAGGGTTATACTGGGGGCAGCCATTAGCAATTCCTCCATTGCCGGACAACAGTTTGACGGATTTTTTCCCGGCAATTTGAAAGGATGGGAGGGGTTACTCAAAAAAATGTAAAATATTTTATATTTGTCATCATGCAGCTGAAGAAAAGGCTGCTATTTATTATCATAATTTAGAAAATAGATTTTATTTCTGAAATCTTGTATTTTTAATTTGGGTCCACTTTAAGCACTTTGATTAGCAGTGGGTTCCATGTTACAGAAACGCCTTCATATTCAAATCCTTGTTTAGTCCAAACGACATTAAACTCCCACATTTATAGATCAATTCCGATTCCTTTTTTCTAACTTCACGATCAAAATTGCCACGCCTGGGGCTAATGTTTAGTTTATATATGCCCATAACTTGCAAGCCCCTTGGATTTGAAACATGTTCTGTTTGGAAATGCATAACCATGGGATTGAAGTTTTTCCTATCTACATTTGGGTTTCTTATATTTGCC
Organism: Hyperolius riggenbachi; assembly: GCF_040937935.1. Taxonomy (NCBI): domain Eukaryota; kingdom Metazoa; phylum Chordata; class Amphibia; order Anura; family Hyperoliidae; genus Hyperolius; species Hyperolius riggenbachi. The sequence goes on from NC_090651.1 coordinate 376,742,745, forward strand.
ACATGTTCTCTTATACGGACATTTAGAGCCCTATATGTCTTTCCTACATAAATGCGATCGCATGGACAATATCCAAATATGGAAATTTCAAACATATTTTTTATTTCTGCTTTTGGCCAAGAAATATAAATATTCAATCAAGCCAATTTTGCATTAGCACAATCAAGGACAGGTACTGTTCACTTTTTTTTGTTAAAAAAAAAACACATTCAGTATAACATTGCCATTAGAACACCTCTGCAACAGGCAAGGGCAGTTTATGGGCGTGACCAAATAATGTATGTGAACTTGGCAAACAAGGGTTTTAATTAACATTTTGTGACATCCCTGACATGAGCTGAGTGATGACCCACCAAACATTCTCCTCACTACTTGATCCACAGTTTTCTTCTAGAACCCAGGTGATGTTTTCACACCTTGTCAATAAAATGCCCTTTTATGCCACAATTATAAAAAGAAGTTAAATAAGTATCTTCTAGAAGAAAACTCAGAAGAAAAAGTTAATTGCAAATGGGCCCTTGCCCCTTCACGACTACCAGATGTGCTTCTCACAGTCACACTGACATATAACCTCTTATCAGGTATCACAGAGACAATAAGCCATACATCGCTGCAGTCAGAGAAGTTGGGTGCTATAGCACTGGGATATTGGCATAGTGGATAGCTCCCTTGCCTTGCACTATCTTCATGGAGGTCATATGTTCTCCCTGTGTCTACGTGGGTTTCCACCGGCACTCTGGTTTCTTCCCACATTCCAAAAAACATACTGATAAGTTTATTGGCTCCCCACTACAACTGGCTCTAGACTATGGTACATGCACTACACGATATTAGATTGTGAGCCCCTCTGAGGGACTGTAAAGGGTAATACTCTGTACAGTGCAGCGGAATATGTCGGCACTATGTACATACTAAATAATTCTAATAATAATATTAACCATTATAACTTCAATTTTGCAAAAGGTATACCCGCCAAGCTCTAAGTAGTTTAGTACTTTATGCATAAGTCTTATCATATAATTTCAGGATGACTTTCATCTTTTTACGAATGGTCCTTCTTAGTTACCAACCCTGAATATTATTTGTGATAATGAATTATTTTGAAACAAAGTGACAGTAATTATATATCTATTTTTCAGATCTTCTTTATCCTTATGGACCTCTCATTGATGCCGTCAGCCCAACGTCAGATGATGGCGGAACACCGTTAATCCCTCTTTCGACATCACTACACCTCTTCGGCAGAAACTACTCCTCTCTTTATGTGAGTAGATTTCTTCAAAATGTCCAAACCAGATAAACATGAAGGGATTTGTAGTTTACCATAAACTGCATCATCTTCAAATATTCCTACTGTCACGCCAGGAGGTAGGCACAAGATCCAGCCTTCAAGCTGCACATTATCCACTCCCTGCTGCCTGTACAGTGTGGACACAAAGTTCATACAGTCTGCCCTTCTATTAATATTGATATATATATATATATAGTGTGTGGTCCGGTATAAGTCATGGAGAGAATCCAAGGTCATAACAACAAAAGTTGTTTAAGTGATACCTTTAATGACTAACTGTACGAGAATTCTCTGCAAGCTTACAAAGAAATCTTGTACAGTTTGTCATTTGAGTTATAATCTAAACAACTTTTGTAGTTACATCTTCAGATACATATCAGAACAGTCCTTCTGTTCAGTGTTGTTCAATTCTGTCTTACCCTCTTTCTGCAGAGTTCCCTAGGCTTTGTCCTTGGTCATCTTCTATTCTCTCTTTACCTTGTTCAATGAAACTCCTGATTTGACGTTCATAACCACTTGTTATACGTTGATGACACTTTAGTCTACCCATCAACTCCTGATTTGTGTCTCATTTGTTAATTTATTTATTGTATTTATAAAGTGCCAATATATTACGCAGTGCTGCTGATGTAGGGAAGGAGGTGGGATGAGGACACAGAAGGTGCAGGATGAGGAGAGGAGCAGACCCACCACTCCCCTGGTCCTGTTGTCTGGTCTGGGTGTGTGACTGAGGTGAAGGCCTCCATAGGGGAAGGCAGCCTCTCCAATCTCCAGCCGGCAATCTCCTAATGTTTACAGAGTACATAGTCTTGTCACTAACTGTCCCTGTGAGGAACTAACAATCTAATTTCTACCATAGTCATATGTCCACCATAACCTAGGGCCAGTTTAGGGGAAAGCCAATTTATCTGTATGTTTTTGTGATGTGGAAGGAACCCAGATTGCCCGAGGAATCCCATGCACACATTGGGAAAACATACACACTCTGTGCAGTTAGTGCCCTGGCTGGAGACCTAGCGCTGCAAGGCAAGTGGCCTATCTACTACATCACCATTAAATGACTTCCCCTCACCTAACAATGTGCCCTCAAACTTTCCTGTTCAAAACTATCTATCCAATTTTCTACATTAACCATTAACAAACAGCTAACTTCAATCAACCCTGATGCTGGTATCTCTTTAACCTACTGTATCTTATGCACACCATCCCCTTAGTCTAGTAAGGCCGAGATATTTTATTCTATGTTGTGTGTTTGTGATTTAGCTCATATTTGTAGACAACAATCTCTGCTAATTTAATGTACAGAACTGCAAAACATGTCTTATCAATGCAGGGAAGGAGGTGGGATGAGGACACAGAAGGTGCAGGATGAGGAGAGAAGCAGACCCACTCCTCTTGTGAAATTTGGCTTGTGAAATTTCGCCAAAGTCATTTTCACAATGCTATTTTTAATGTTGAAAGAATATTCATAAATATTCATGAAAATACATTGTATTTTCGCAATATGGTGAAAAGCGCGAAAATCCTTTAAGAGCAAAAATCCACAAATTATTCATGAACTTAACATTATTTTCATGAACATTAATGCAAAAAGAATAGCGACATTTTTTTGCTTATCACTGTCCACCTCGAGGTTGTTCACCCAGCTCTCGCCATTTCACTAACCAGATCTCCCTTTAGTTGGCGGCACATCTAGCTACCTAATACATGGGGGCACTTCTAGCTACTTAATACTGAGGGTACTTCTGGCTACCTAATGCTAAGGAACACCTGTAACTATAACAGACAAGGGAAGTATGGGAGAAGTAACATCTGGGACAGCCAGCACTCTTGCAGTGGAGTTGGGTGGTGTTTTGTAGGTTTATGGATGGTGAAGTCTAAGGACCCAGGACATCTGTGCCTATAGGCTCCTGTGATGTAAATCCGATCCCGGATGCTGTTGAACATGTGCAGGCGCCAGGAAAAAGGACTGCCATTGATGATAATCATTAGACTAAAATGCACAAGTTTTGTCCAGGCACTGAGAGAACAGCTATTTCATTTTGTTTCTACTGTAAGGTCTCTTTCTAGAGCTGGATATATAAATTCCCCTCCGAGGAGATTTCTTATAAGATCCGATAGTGTTATTATTATTACTTTCATCAGTTGTTTAGTTATAATTAATGATAAATGACACATTGGGATTATTCCGCGTATCAATACTTTCACTAGTTGTCCACACAAAGATGGTTGTAGATTATCACAGGGACATTAAACTATAGTTGGGATCAGATTTAAACTAATAGAGGTAATGAATGCAATGTGGATAATTAAAAGAACATTAGTAGCAAAGGAAAGAGTCTCATATTTTTATTTTCAGTTATATAGCTTTATTTGTAACATTGCGTCATGCTGTCCTATTTGCAGTTTAGAAACCACACTATGTATTTTTAGCTGTAAAACAAATCATAGCTAATGGCCCTTTGAACTTTCCTGCAGTAAAACCTTATCTCAAGCTGTCTCTCACAGTTTCTTGGCTGTTTAAAGGGGCACTACGGCGAAACATTGTACAATTCAAAATATGTGCAAACATAAACAAATAAGAAATACGTTTTTTTCCAGAGTAAAATGAGCCATAAATTACTTTTCTCCTATGTTGCTGTCACTTACAGTAGGCAGTAGAAATCTGACAGAAGCGACAGGTTTTGGCCAAGTCCATTTCTTCGTGGGGGATTCTCCAGTATTTATTTATTTTCAAAAGCACTTAGTGAATGGCAGTTGCTCTGTCAAACTGCAGAAAAACTGTGTAGCGAGCAGGGAGGCTGGCCAGCATCAATGTTTAAATCTAGTGTTGGGCGAACATCTAGATGTTCGGGTTCGGGCCGAACAGGCCGAACATGGCCGCGATGTTCGGGTGTTCGACCCGAACTCCGAACATAATGGAAGTCAATGGGGACCCGAACTTTTGTGGTTTGTAAAGCCTCCTTACATGCTACATACCCCAAATTTACAGGGTATGTGCACCTTGGGAGTGGGTACAAGAGGAAAAAATTTTTTAGCAAAAAGAGCTTATAGTTTTTGAGAAAATCGATTTTAAAGTTTCAAAGGGAAAACTGTCTTTTAAATGCGGGAAATGTCTGTTTTCTTTGCACAGGTAACATGTTTTTTGTCGGCATGCAGTCATAAATGTAATACATATAAGAGGTTCCAGGAAAAGGGACCGGTAACGCTAACCCAGCAGCAGCACACGTGATGGAACAGGAGGAGGGTGGCGCAGGAGGAGAAGAAGGCCACGCTTTGTGAGACACAACAACCCCGGCCTTGCATGAGGGCAAGAAGCGTGCGGATAGCATGCTTTGTACCGCCATGCAGTCATAAATGTAATAAAGATAAGTGGTTCAATAAACAGGGACCACGCGGCAACGCTAACCCAGCAGCAGCAGACGTGATGGAACAGGAGCAGGCGCAGGAGGAGAAGGCCACGCTTTGTGAGACACAACAACCCAGGCCTTGCATGAGGGCAAGAAGCGTGCGGATAGCATGCTTTGTACCGCCATGCAGTCATAAATGTAATAAAGATAAGTGGTTCAATAAACAGGGACCACGCGGCAACGCTAACCCAGCAGCAGCAGACGTGATGGAACAGGAGCAGGCGCAGGAGGAGAAGGCCACGCTTTGTGAGACACAACAACCCAGGCCTTGCATGTGGACAAAAAGCGTGCGGATATAGCAGCAATGCTTTTTGCCGCCATGCAGTCATAAATGTAATACAGATGAGAGGTTCAATAAACAGGGCCCGGAAACGCAACACCATCCCAGATGTTCATTGGTCATGTTACTTGGTTGGGGTCCTGGAGTGTTGCGTAGTCATTTCCAATCCAGGATTGATTCATTTTAATTTGAGTCAGACGGTCTGCATTTTCTGTAGAGAGGCGGATACGCCGATCTGTGACGATGCCTCCGGCAGCACTGAAACAGCGTTCCGACATAACGCTGGCTGCCGGGCAAGCCAGCACCTCTATTGCGTACATTGCCAGTTCGTGCCAGGTGTCTAGCTTCGATACCCAATAGTTGAAGGGTGCAGATGGATGGTTCGACACAGCTACGCCATCTGACATGTAGTCCTTGACCATCTTCTCCAGGCGATCGGTGTTGGAGGTGGATCTGCACGCTTGCTGTTCAGTGGGCTGCGGCTGCATGGGTGTCAGAAAATTTTCCCACTCCAAGGACACTGCCGATACCATTCCCTTTTGGGTACTAGCTGCGGCTTGCGTTGTTTGCTGCCCTCCTGGTCGTCCTGGGTTTGCGGAAGTCAGTCTGTCTGTGTACAACTGGCTAGAGGAGGGGGAGGATGTCAATCTCCTCTCTAAAGTCTCCACAAGGGCCTGCTGGTATTCTTCCATTTTGACCTGTCTGACTCTTTCTTCAAGCAGTTTTGGAACATTGTGTTTGTACCGTGGATCCAGAAGGGTATAAACCCAGTAATTGGTGTTGTCCAGAATGCGCACAATGCGTGGGTCACGTTCAATGCAGTCTAGCATGAATTGAGCCATGTGTGCCAGAGTCCTACCAGAATCCTCATCATCCTCTTGTGAGCGTTGTGATAGTTGTTGTGATGCATCATAGTCGTCACCTTCCTCCTGGTCTGCTTCTGCTGACCATTCGCGTTGAATTGTGGAAGTCCAACGTGCACCGCTCTGGCCCTCGTCAGTGGTGGCATGAAATTCCTGCTCCAACTCCAGCTGTTCCTCCTCCTCTTCTTCGTCATAGCTGCTGGGGCCAGCGTTCCCTGAGGCGGATGGCCTGATGTTGGTACCATCACGCTGATCGTTTTCTCCTTCAGATTCCCCCAGTTGCATCATGACAGCTGTTTCCTTGATTTTTAACATCGACCTCTTCAGTAAACACAGCAGTGGTATGGTAATGCTGACTGAAGAGTTGTCACTGCTCACAAGCAACGTGGATTGCTCAAAATTTTGGAGGACTTGGCAGAGGTCCAACATGTTGGCCCAATCGGATCCACAGAAGCTTGGCAGCTGGCCGGATGCGCCTCGGTACTGCGCCGTCATGTACTGGACCACTGCACTCTTCTGCTCGCAAAAGCGGGCTAGCATGTGCAGCGTAGAATTCCAGCGCGTAGGGACATCACACAGCAAGCGATGGTGGGGGAGATTGAAGCGCTCCTGCATCTTGGCGAGTGCCCCCGAAGCAGTACTGGAATTTCTACAATGTTTGGACACTCGACGCACCTTCAACAGCAGATCGGGCACGCCTGGGTATGTCCTCAGGAACCGCTGAACTACTAGGTTCATCACGTGCGCCAGGCAAGGGATGTGTGTCAGCTTAGCCAACCTTAAAGCGCGAATGAGATTACTCCCATTATCACACACAACCATGCTCGGTTTCAGGTCCAGCGGTGCCAGCCACAAATCCGTCTGTTCCTTTATTCCCCTCCAAATTTCCTCCCCTGTGTGCTGCTTATCCCCAAGGCAGATGAGCTTCAGCAACGCTTGCTGACGCATGCCAACAGCTGTGCTGCACTGCTTCCACGATCCTACTGCTGCTGGGTTAGCGTTTCCGGATGAGGTACAGCTTTGAGATGCGTTGGAGGAGAAGGAGTCAGAGAGGTAGGTGCTGCTGTTATCCAGTGGGAGGGACGGCGGTGCAGCTGTTTGTGGCGTGGGCAACACCCGTGCCGTAGCAGGTGAGGAATCGCTGCCAGGCTCCACAAGGTTCACCCAGTGCGCGGTAAGGGAGATGTATCGACCCTGGCCGAACGCACTCGTCCAGGTGTCAGTGGTGAGGTGAACCTTGCAGGCAACGGCATTCTTCAAGCTTCGGGTTATTTTGCTGACCACGTGCTCATGCAACTCAGGCACTGCAGAGCGTGCAAAGTGGTAGCGGCTGGGAACCACGTAACGTGGGATGGCCACTGACATCATGCCCTTGAAGCTGTTTGTCTCCACCAATCGATATGGCAGCATTTCGCAGGCCAGAAGCTTGGCTATGCTGGCTGTTACTGCCACGGCCCGGGGGTCATTTGCTGGCAATTTCCTCTTGCGCTCAAACATCTCCGACACAGACAACTGAACCGTAGCGCTGCACACGGAAGGGCTGTTGGTTGTTGTGTTTGATGAACACTGGGAGACCTCAAGAGCACTACTCCGGAAAGTGACAGTGTCAGCGTCGTCTGATGTTTGTGAATGTTGTGAACCACGCAATGGCTGGGCTACTGCTGCTGCTGAGGCGGGTCTGGTGAACCCAAGGGAGGCAGTGTTGTTTCTGGTACCCTGTCCTGACGCGTTTGCCCAAAGAGTGGGATGTTTGGATAGCATGTGACGGCTCATGCTGGTGGTGGAGAGGTTGTTAATATTTTTCCCCCTGCTCAGGCGGGTCTTGCACACCTTGCAAATCGCCATGGTAACATCCTCAGTGCAGTCTTCAAAGAAAGCCCAGACTTTGGAGCACCTGCCTCCTTGCTGGCGATTTCTGTTTGCTCCTCTTTTGCCTCTCACTTGAACTTCCACGCTTGTGGTGCCTGAAATTGCGCGCCGCCTACCTTGTGGCACAAGGCGAACTCGTGCAGCAGTGGGTTCTTCAACAGACTCATCTGTGCTGCTGCTACGACGGCGATGTTCTCGTTCACAAACAAAATCTGGGTCTCTGTCCACATTGTCCATACCCTCCTCTTCCATCTCCTCAAACTCGTCATATGTCATTGTGGGCCACCGCCGTGGAGTAGAGCTCCCCACAACAACCTCTGCGCAGCACACTCCAACGTCGTCTTCCAGATCTTGTCGGCCGACCTCCTGCAATTGCAACCCCTCCTGCCCAAATTGCTCTGGGATTTGGGTTTCCGAGTCCTCTTCGGACTCGCCTTGTATTTCAGTGCGCGGTGCATTTCCCACAGTTAACGGTTGTGAATCCAGGCACAACATTTCTGGCTGTTCCTCCATTGACCTTTGAAAGGTGGAAGTTTGTTGGGCTGGGAATAGCTCCTGCGAATACCCCATTGTGTCCTGAGGTAATTCATCGGACTGGTTATCTGGCAGTTGTGTGCGTGGTGTCGCTGCCGGTTGTGTCAGCTTTGTGCCCACTGGCTCCTTGTAACTGGCTGAGGACTCGGACCTCGTGCGTGATGTGCTGGTGCTGCTTAACCCACTGCTGGACGCTTGAGAGGTCATCCAAGTAATTATCTGGTCCTGTTCTTTTGGATTTGTGAGGGTTGTTGTCCTGGACAACATGGGCGGTATTGAGTGGGTTTTCTTGGGTGCTCCCCTGTGGCCTGTACGTGAACCGTCAGGGGAAACACCTCTTCCCTTGCCCCTCCCTCTTTCACCGGATTTCTTCCTCATTTCACTTATCCTTACAGTACACGCTGACTGGCAGCAGTACAGTGGCAGTACAGAAATGCTATACAGTACCACTATTCCCAGCAGCGACACAGAGCACAATGCTATACAGTGACGGGTGAGCGGTGTACCACTATTCCCAGCAGCGACACAGAGCACAATGCTATACAGTGACGGGTGAGCGGTGTACCACTATTCCCAGCAGTGACACAGAGCACAATGCTATACAGTGACGGGTGAGCGGTGTACCACTATTCCCAGAAGCGACACAGAGCACAATGCTATACAGTGGCGAACGAGCGGTGTACCACTATTCCCAGCAGACACAGAACAGTACACAGAATGCTATATAGTGTGGCTGAACGAGCGGTGTACCACTATTCCCAGCAGACACAGAACAGTACACAGAATGCTATATAGTGTGGCTGAACGAGCGGTGTACTACTGTTCCCAGCAGACACAGAACAGTACACAGAATGCTTTATAGTGTGGCTGAACGAGCGGTGTACTACTGTTCCCAGCAGACACAGAACAGTACACAGAATGCTATATAGTGTGGCTGAACGAGCGGTGTACTACTGTTCCCAGCAGACACAGAACAGTACACAGAATGCTATATAGTGTGGCTGAACGAGCGGTGTACCACTGTTCCCAGCAGACACAGAACAGTACACAGAATGCTATATAGTGTGGCTGAACGAGCGGTGTACCACTATTCCCAGCAGACACAGAACAGTACACAGAATGCTTTATAGTGTGGCTGAACGAGCGGTGTACTACTGTTCCCAGCAGACACAGAACAGTACACAGAATGCTATATAGTGTGGCTGAACGAGCGGTGTACCACTGTTCCCAGCAGACACAGAACAGTACACAGAATGCTATATAGTGTGGCTGAACGAGCGGTGTACTACTGTTCCCAGCAGTGACACACAATGACTGGGGGGGACCCTGGCTAGCGTGGCTGGAGCGCGAACTACCCTGCCTGCCTACCCAAAGCTAAACCCACAGACAAATGGCGGAGATATGACGTGGTTCGGGTATTTATTTACCCGAACCACGTGACAGTTCGGCCAATCAGAGCGCGTTCGGGTCCGAACCACGTGACCCGTTCGGCCAATCACAGCGCTAGCCGAACGTTCGGGGAACGTTCGGCCATGCGCTCTTAGTTCGGCCATATGGCCGAACGGTTTGGCCGAGCACCGTCAGGTGTTCGGCCGAACTCGAACATCACCCGAACAGGGTGATGTTCTGCAGAACCCGAACAGTGGCGAACACTGTTCGCCCAACACTATTTAAATCCTTTTTAGGGAATATCTTTATAAAGAATAAAAGCTTTGCTAAGAATCCTCTAGGAAGAGATGGACTAGTCCAAAACCTGCCACTTCTGACAGATTTCTACTACCTACTGTAAGTGACAGCAACATCAGAGAAAAGTAATTTATGGCTCATTTTACTCTGGAAAAAATGTACTTCTTATTTGTCTGTTTGCACATATTTTAAATTTTTCAATTTTTTGCTATAGTTCCTCTTTAAGCTCTTTAGAAAACAGGACTGAGTTTGACCAAGTTGGTTGAATAGTTCAGAGAAGCTCTTTTGCATAGATAACAACTCAAGCTTTTTAAAACACGATCAGACTCTTTTCTTTGCAACTAATGTTCTATTTATTTTCCAATGCTACACATACAATTTATTATCTCAAAATTTTATTTTTGTTTCAGATTTACATAAAAAGCTCCTCTGAGGTCAAGTTAGCAACATGGTTATGCTCTCTGTGAAGCACTGTGCAAGCTGTTAGCACTATGTAACAGTATTATAATAATATACAATACAATTACATTTGTAAATTGCGTTTCTCCCATAGGACTCAAAGCGCATAGATATCACTCAGATCAATACAGGGTTGCAGGCTGGACTGTGTTACAGAGGAAATAGGTGGTAATAAATGCCAGACAGGTGGCTTTTCAGTTAGGAATTGAATGCCTTTTAGGGATGGAGATGTCCTGATTGTGTGTGGCAGGGAGCTCCAAAGGTTTTGAGGTGGACTCTGGGGGTGACGAAGTTATTAGATCCTTTTGATCTAAGATTGTGTGTGTGGGGGGGGGGGTGTGATGCAGTTGCAATAAGTCCTTCAGGCATCCAGGACCCAGATCGTGCAAGGAGTTGAATGTCGATAAGCCAATCTTAAAGTGGATCCGAGATAAACTTTTACTCATTGCATAATTGTGTTCCTTTCATATAGTTTATAAGGCATTCCTCAAGCCAAATACTTTTTTTTGTTTTGTTTTAATACTCTAATTCCCTTTAAACGAAGCAAGCCACGCCCACAGCTCCTTTTGTACCTTGGCATTGTAGCAAGGGCTTATGGGAGCTCAGTCTGGGCAGGAGGAGGAGTAGGTTACTAGCCATTGATTTCAGAGGCAGAGGGGAGGAGGGAGGAGGAGAGGGGACTGAATTTACACACAGGCAAGCTGATAGCATCTCCAGCCCTCAGCCTGTGACAATGTGACAAACAGAACATGGCTGCCCTCATTGTATCACAGGAATAAATAATCATAAACTTTTGTAGCTGTTTGCAGCTAGATACGCTGTGTAAACTATCTAAACTTTAGATAAAATATATAGACAAGTTACTTGCTATAGTTAGTTTTTCATTTCAGATCCGCTTTAAGCACAATTCTCAATGTTATTAGTAGCCAGTGGAGTGAGTGAACGGTTGGTGTTATGTGGCAATGGCAGGGTTGGCTAGTTAACAGACTTGCAGCGGTATTCTGTACAACAAACAATAATAATAACATGCTCATATCCTTTTCTCTTGAACAGGTGAATAATAATGGCTTATTGTCCTTCCGATCTTCCGTTTCACAATTTACACCACAACAACTTCCTGTCGCTTTGGGAAACCCATTTTTGGCCGTGTTCTGGGCAGATATAAACAATCAGGTAGCAGGAGACATATATTATCGTCAGAGCACCGATCCAGATCTTCTGCACCAAGTCTCTTCCGATATCAGAACTTACTTCCACGATGAGGATTTCACAGCTCAGTGGGTGTTTGTGGCCACGTGGCACAGAGTGGCGTATTTTGGATCTAATACTAATAAGGTAAAATTTCACGTTTTCTGCAAACATTGCATTGAATAGTGATAGTATCACTAAATCTTTGATGGAATTATTATTTAATGTTATACTATTATACTTTATAAATGTCACATGTGTTGAACCCAGGGCCAGATTTACCATAAGGCAATGTAGGCATGTGCCTACAGGCACCTGATGATGTAAAGGTGCCTCCCTCCCCACCCCAAGTGCCTGCCCTCCTGCCTTACCTATGCAGAGTCCTGAACGGAGTGGAAATGAGAGGCCACTCACCTGACTCTCAGCATTCCACTGATGAGATCTACCTTCAACTGGGGGCACCTCTAGCTTCCTAATACTGAGGGTACCTCTAGCTTCCTAATACTGAGGGTACCTCTGGCTACCTAATACTAAATGGCACTAGCCAGCACAATAGTGGTTTGATTTGGTGGTGGTTTGTTGGCCCTTGGAGGGTGAAGTATAGGGAGCCAGGACATCTGTGCCTATAGGCTCCTGTGAGGTAAAACCGGGCCTGGTTAAAAAATGAGCAAACCCATCAGCTGAGCTCTACAAAGGCCCTAGGGCTAATGCCACATGTTATTTCAAATTGTGTATCTTAATTCTGAGGACAATTGAACCTCTCCATTATGCTTGTAGCATAACCTGTCAGGTTGGGGGTGTCCTTGCTGCTGCCAATCACTCTATTTAAACAAGTGTGGAAACTATCTCTCATGATTTGTACAACAAATTACTCATGCAGTAGAGGAGATACCTGGGCTTTCTGTAATGAGACACAGAGTACAGATTCCAACCTTCTATCTATCCCGAAGAATTTCTGTCTGATTGTAAGCAAATAATATGCAGTTAGACTGCTGGACGCTCCTTTGTGTTTTTGATACTTCTATTGAATCATGCTACCGATAAAGGTAATTTACAAAACATGTTATTTTTCACCTTAACTATTAGAAAAGATATTTTTTTTCGATGAAACAGTACAGGGGAAACGCAAAAAAATTAGAATGTCATGCAAAAGTCTATGTATTACAATAATTTACCTTAAAAGGTGAAACTATTCTATGAAACAGACTCATTACCTGCACAGCGAGATTTTTCAGGCCTTAATTTGTTATAATGTTGATAATTATGGCTCACAGCTTATGAGAAGCCCAAAATCAAAATCTCAGCCTGTTAGAATATTGTGAAAATGTTCAGTATTCTCAGCTCAAAGTGTCAGACTCTAATCAGTTAATTTGCCCAAAACACCTGCAAAGGGGCCCTATTTCATGTATTAGTTTAACCTTTAAGTTGGATTACTAAAAGAAACGACTGTTGCACGATACTCAAATGTTTTCGAGATTCACGTGTAAGTAACATCAAACATATTTTGAGTATTTTTTTGCACTCTGGTGGCTTTAAAGTGCGTTAAAACAGGACTTCAAAAACTCTTGCACCTTTTGGGCGGGGGCAGCAGCTGAGGGTTCTGTCTCATTTGTTGATCATCGCAATATCATAACATATTGTGGCACCTATTTTCATTAAATCAGATGGTTGACCGCCAACAAGTTGACAGATCTATGGCTACCTTTAATTTTTAAAGATCCCAGATGCCTGAATGACACAGGCATTGTTCTCCTCACTCCAAACAAGTCCAGCCCATGGTATGCCGCTCATTGTCCCTCCATCCCCCTTTATAGCAATAGACACGCCTGCAGTCTGTACAGCATCGAGCCCTAAACTGTCACCTGAGGGATCCAGTCCCAATCTCTGCCAGGTGGCAGTAATCCTTAGTGTGTATGTAGCTTATAGGCTAAAATTCTATTCCTCTCTAGGTCAGTGGATTTACACGTTCGTGGATTTGTTATGGGGAAAAAGTATATATTATTATAAAAGAATTGGGTGATGTATTCCTAGATTCATAGTATGGTTACATAAAGTAACCATGTACATTCAAGACCATTTACTTCATTCTTCTTTCACTTATAAATGATCATGTTTTCACAGGTGGACACATTTCAAGCTGTCGTCACTACTGATGGCAACCAGACCTTCCTCTTCTACAACTATGCAGATCTTCAGTGGCCAAGCATGCGAGAAGATGGTTCAAGATATGATGGACCTCTAACACTGGTGAGGGAATTGTTATTGACACATATGAGTCAGCAATAGATTCAAACCAGCTCTTTTGTTTCTCAAGCGGTTTGAGGGAGCTGACATGTTGCATCATCTTGGTCTTCTCAAGTGAATTTGAAATTGAGGTTTAAATGAAAACATCTTCTCACTTGTATGTCTCATGACAAATGTATTCTGACTTCAGTTCTCAATTTGGTAACCTCCTAACCGGGGTTCATTATGACACCTCATGGACAGCGGAGATTCACCGATATGATCACTTCAGGCAGATAGCAGAACCATTCCAGAGGTCTGTATCTTGATAATCACATCTTCTTTTATTAGGGCAACAATACAGATGTGATGCTGGGAGATACATACACTGGGGAAAGTAAAAAAAGGCGTACGTACAAAACGGGTGTCAGGAAAAAATGGCGCGGGGTGTAAACGATAAGCGTTAATACCGTTTATAAAAATATGGTGTTGTATTTCGTTTACAAATAATGTTTTACAAATTTAGAAATCATTAAATAATGTGTTCAAATTGCCAATTGTGAAATCTTTAATCTTCCCTGTTTCAAAAGTGAAACTTATAATTAAGTTTGTTAAAAAACGATAATATATGTTATATGGTTATAATTGTATATTATTGTGAATAACCTTAATTTATTGTTTCTTCTGATAATAAAATGTGAAAATATTGTTTATAACGATGATATAAATGTAACTACATTCGTAATAAATTGTTGTAAAACATTAGTAAGTATTACTAAAATTTTACTAAAAATAAACCTAATCCTACTCTCACACAGAACCCTCCCTACACCTATCCCTTAGACCCCCCCTGGTGGTGACTAACCCTAACCACCCCCCTGGTGGTGCCTAACCCTAACCACCGCCCTGGTGGTGCCTAACCCTAACCAATCCCCTGGTGGTGCTTAACCCTAACCACCGCCCTGGTGGTGCCTAACCCTAACCACCGCCCTGGTGGTGCCTAACCCTAACCACCGCCCTGGTGGTGCCTAAACCTAACCACCCCCCTGGTGGTGGCTAACCCTAACCACCCCCCTGGTGGTGCCTAAACCTAACCACCCCCCTGGTGGTGCCTAACCCTAACCACCCCCTTAGTGGTTCCTAACCCTAAAACCCCCCTTTCTGATCGCTTAATTGTATGGATAATAATGTTTTACAAGTAGTGACTGTAAAAAATGTATTGCAATTTACGTTACGTACTGATCGCTTTATTTTGTGAATAATAATGTTTTTCATACAGTAAAGGATAACATTTTAAATAATGTTTTAATTAAATACAATAAATCATCACAAGTGCAGTGATAAAACATCAAAAATCTGCGGGTGTTGTTTGTAAAACGTTAATAATCTCCAGCGCCCTTTGCAAAATGTTAATAATCTCCGGCGCCCTTTTTTCCTGTTTGGCGCCCGTTAAACGATATTTAATATGGCAGTCAATGGCGGCGCCGTTTTTGTCCACTTGCCTCATGCGCCCATATTTCCCAGCTCCCAAAAAAAGACCTCTGCAATACAGTTACCTCAGATATCTTTCCCAGAGTGCTCTGCTTGAGCAACTGGAAGCAGAAAGTAGGAGGGAAAATGTACATACCGGAAAAGGGGCGTTACAGAAAAAGGCCACAGGGTGGCTGTGCTGCATACTAACTGAAAAATATACATGTTGTAGAGAGATATAACAGCAGTCAGAATAGCAATGCAATAATGAGCTTCGGCTGAGGCAGAACAAAGGTATTTGTCCATTAGACCAGCAATTTAGCTGACAATATACTAGTGCTAGAGAACAAATCTGCTTATTACTACTCTTCCACGTCAGATTGATCCGTATTTAGAATGAGCCTTAACTTGTACTGTTATGATTACTATTCTAAAACATCTATAAATCTACTATTCTTGCTCCTAAAAATAGGCTGGAATAAACAGTGGCTACAACACTGGATACTACACACTCCCAGGATCCCTGTCACATGACATCAGGAATGTATCGTCCACCAGTAACGTCAATGTCACCGGACGCTGGGTCTTCAAAGTGGGCAACCTACATCCAGAGGACATCAACGGGGCTTTAGGTAAGAAGAAAAATGAGAAAATGATGCTATATGTGCTGTAATTTACTTCACATTAACTTAATGATGAGGACTCTCCAAATCACTCATTAACATACAAAAATTATTGAAGAGTTGTTAAAATCGTTGATGCGAAATCCGAAAATTAGTTCATGTCTACTCTTTATTGTAACTGGCATTAAAGTGGACCTGAACTCTTGCACAGGACTGAAGGAAAACATAGAGAAATACACCCTGTGTGTATTTAGATTTTGATCTCTCAGCCGAGTCAGCTCAGGAATCTCCTCCGCCATAATTTGTAAAGCCAGGATGTTAACAATACGCCTGCTTCAATGAAAGCAGGAAGTAGACACTCTGCAGTTGAGAGGAAGCTCTGAGTTCCGGCCCACTTTGATATTTGCATACTGATCAGTATGACTAACACGGAATCCCACAAATCAGGAACACAAGCAGTCATGGGTCTGATCCAGTTCACTTTTTGTTATAAGTTTTCTCCTCGGAGATATTTTTTCATCTTCTGCTTTAAATAACTTTTCAGCATTCTACAATTAACAAATTACCAAAAGAGCTGGTGAGAAAGTACTGTCCAAAATATTCAGAGGGTTTACTTGCTTGCTGCTGGCTTAAATTACATTTTATTGATAAAATGTCACTTAGGAGAAAAAGTAAATTGAATCGAGCTTCTTAAAGTAAAAGTACCAAAGAGCAGGTGAAAAAGTACTGTCCAAATGATTCATTATCTCATCACTAGTAAAATGTCCTGCAGATAATCCCAGTGAAAGCAAACATGATTTCTTTTTCAGGTAATGATGCTGAAGTTCTCACCACAGAAACGCCACTAAGCACCACAACTCATCCAGGTAAAGAACAATGTTTTTTTATGAAGAAAAACGCCTTACAAAAACAAATATTTTAATAGCTGTACTAGCAAACTCTATAAAACTTTGTGTTTTTTATTTTATTTTTTATATTTTTTACAAAATTAGAATGCATTTTGCAGCCTAGAAAAATATTGCATTAATAAAACTATTTTTTTCCAAATTAATTTTGCAGAAATTTCTACTAATCCAATCTACATCCAATCCAGGACAACTGTAGCCCCATCTCCAGTCTTAAGATCATCAGGTATTATTACATGATGAAAAATCTGATCAAGGCACACAACAATTATCAGCTGATCCACCAATTATCAAAACCCTCCCAAACATAAAACTTAAAGGAAACATAAAGTGAGGGGAATATGGAGACTGAAAGCAAATATTTTGTCCAGCAATCTGACTTCATACAATTTTTATGTTTACGTATACATCTGATTAATGTTAGAACTGGTCTTTTTCAACTGTGACCTTCAATAGGAGGTTCAATTGTGACCTTCAATAGGAGGTGGATCCAGTGACCTTGGTAAAAAGATACACACAAAAGAAAGTCAGGAGCCCATTATGATGTAAGAAAAATCAAGTACTCACAAACCCAGGTTGCTAGATAGCAACCTCCTTCAACCCGTGTGGGGAACGCCTGTCCCTTATTTGGGTTACAGGTCTCTCGACGAGGAAGGTCACTCTCTCGAAAAGGTCAGACTACTGTCTCTGTCCTCCTCCTACACTTGTAGGTGGGGGGAGGAGGGGGGGGGGGTAAGAGGTGCCCAAAGGGTTTTAAAATAATTAAAACCAATATAAAAGGTAAGGTAAAAGAACTTTTGCTTTGGCAATGCTAAATTCATTTTGTCCTGCCAATAAAGCTTATTTGAATTTGGACTGCATACCTAGAGATGAATATCTTAGCTGTATGCTGAAATGTTGTTTTATGAGCAATAACATATTTTTTCAGCATACAAGCTTAGACATTTATCTCTTGGTAAGCAGTCTCTTATTTCTTACACTGTAATTATTTTATAGCCCTTTGGGTGTCTCTTATACCCACCTACAATTGTATTTACCTGTGATGTTTACACGGGGATGTCCCTAAATTGACTACTTGGATAGGGATTTGAATGTAGGAATTTGAATGATAAATGATTCTTCCTTTGCCTCAGATCTGCTCTACCCATATGGAACCTCAGTTGACACCATGAGTCCAAAATCAGATGATGGAAGTTCACCATTAGTAGGTCTTTCCACAGATGTTCCACTTTTTGGGAGAAATCGCACTTCCCTCTATGTAAGCATGGTTCTGGAATGCTTAATATTCTCAAATTTAGCAGTTCTTGGATTAGACACTTAACAAAAAATGTTTAAAGGACAACTGAAGCGAGAAGAATATGGAGGCTACCATATTAGTTTCTGTTTAAACAATACCAGTTCTCTGGCAGTCCTGCTGGTCTATTTGGCTGCAGTAGTGTTTGAATCGCACCTGAAACAAGCATTCAGCTAATCTTGTCCGATCTGACAATAATGTCCATAACTCCCAACTGTCCCTCTTTTGGAGGGACAGTCCCTCTTTGGGAGCCCTGTCCCTCTTTCCTCCTCATTTGTCCCTCTTTCAGGACTTTGTCCCTCTTTCTATGTAAATATTTGTATTTCTCTACTGAAAAATGTGTTTGACTCTAAACTTTATTCCCATCCTTTAAATTGATATTTCTAATTGTCCAATGTTAATATGGAGGAAAATGAACCAAGATAGAAAGGACCAGTGTCTTTTAAGTTATAAAACAATCAATTTTCCTCATGAAATCTTTATGGTATTCATGACTATGGGTGTGTCGGGGCGGGATAAGGGGTTTGGCAGGGGCATGGCTTAAGTGTCCCTCTTTCTCATCTCAAAAATTTGGGAGGTATGATAATGTCAATGATCAACACCTGATCTGCTGCATGCTTGTTGAGGGTATATGGCTAAAAGTATTATAGGTAAAGGATCGGCAGGACAGCCAGGCAACAGGTATTGCTTAAAAGGAAATAAATATGGCAGCCTCCTTATCTCTCATGCTTCAGTTGTCCTAGTCTTCAAGCATATCAAAACCAGACTCCAACTAAAACTTCACTACAATTTTTTGGTCTGCTTTCTGTAACTCTAGAGAAGTTCTCTTAAAGTGGGACAAAACTCTGACATCCATTCATTCCGAATTCTGCGGAAACGCTGCATTACCGCAACTCGAAAATTTTAGCCTAATCACATAACTCGAAAGCTTTTTAGTGGAAATTGGATTAATGCTGTAATTTTAGGACAATCAGAAGACTTCGAAAGTATTAGGTAAATCAGAGAATGCAGAAATTTACCGTGGTTGCTAATCGGAAATGTGGTTCATCTCGCATAATAGCGTTCATGCCCAAAAAAATTGCTGATTCTGCATTTTATTTTATTTTTACAATTAACTTTATTGAAAACAATAATAATTTTGCAGAAATCAGAAGTTCAGATTTCTGGGGAATTCTGAAGAATCGGAAAGACACTTATCGGAAAGCAGAAATTCCATCGGAATCGGAAATCGGCTTTTCTGACCATCCCTAGTGTCCACACCAAAACAAAAAGGCTACAGATTGATTGTAATATTGGTCACTGGTCTTGACAATGTTTGAGAGTCTAGAGTCCTTTCCATGAACATTACACCTCACCTTTGTCCCTAAAAGAGATAATTAGATATCACAGTATGAATAGGTCATTTCTGCATTTGGCAAAATATAACCATTTCCTTTTTCTTTTTCGCAGGTGGATAATAATGGTTTGCTGTCCTTCCGTTCAGCCATCTCACAATACGTACCGCAAGCCCTCCCACAGGCTTTTGGAAACCCCTTCTTGGCTCTGTTTTGGTCAGACATAAATAACCAAGTAGCCGGTGATATATTTTATCGCCAGAGCACCGATCCTGATCTGCTGTCTCGGGCCACCTCTGATATCCATGCCTACTTTCACAATGTGACTTTCACAGCTCATTGGGCGTTTGTAGCCACCTGGCACAGAGTTGCATATTATGGGTCAAACACCAACAAGGTAAGAAAACTAATGAATGGTCATTAAAGGGGCACTTAAGCCAAAATAAAAAAATGAGTTTTACTCACCTGGGGCTTCTACCAGCCCCCTGAAGCTGTCCAGTGCCCATCTAGACTAGCTCCGATGCTCCTGGCCCCGCCGGCAGCCACTTCCGGTTTCGGCGACAGGAGCAGACAGGCCAGGAATGCGAGTGATTCTTCACGTTCCTGGCCGTAATAGCACCCTCTATGCTGTTATAGCATATAGCATATATCATATGACAGGCAGCATGGAGGGTGCTATTACGGCCAGGAACGCAAAGAATCACTCTCGTTCCTGGCCTGTCGGCTCCTGTTGCCGAAACCAGAAGTGGCTGTCGGCAGGGCCAGGAGCATCGGAGCGAGTCTACGTGGGCACCGGACAGCTTCAGGGAGCTGGTAGAAGCCCCAGGTGAGTAAAATTATTTTTTTATTTGGCTTAAGTGACCCTTTAAACCATATATCTCTTTTTATCTCTCTCTTTTGTGTCAGGGTTCCTCTTTTATGCTCCATATAGCCCACCCTTTTAGTTTGATTTATAAAGGTGACGTCTCTACATCAGCCAGTTACTGGACATACACTACCATGGCTTAGAGAAGACACAGCTAGATGACAACTTTGCTGGGCCCGGGAAGGAGCAATGCAGGATGAAGCTCAAGGGACTGGAGGAAGTGGAGCTTTTGGGGTTTTGGGATGGGCCGTGATGACCTGTCACTCAACCTCCTTCCAATGTTAGCCTGCAGATGAATCTAAGGGTTGTAGAATGGGGTGAAAAATTTATAGTGTAGGTAGGAACAGCACAGAACTGCCCAGTGGTGGATTTATGTGACCCTCTGAATTAAAAATCTCCGTAGGTAAGGATGGGACAGTGGATTGCAGTTTAAAGTTTATCCTCCTGGTAGGGAGATGAAAGTGCAGGAAAAACCAAAATTGTTGAACATGGCTTTAAATTAGGATTGAATATGACTTTTTGTCAACGCTTAAGTCTGTCCAACTTCAGTGCACAGTTAAGTTGTCCGTCCTAAATGCTCCTCCTCTCTGCTTACAGGTGAACACGTTTCAGGCTGTGCTGAGCACCGACAGCAATCAGACATTCCTCCTCTACAATTATGCTGATATTCAGTGGCCAAGTGTGGCAAATGGTTCCATCCAGGAAGGACGTACTGCCCTGGTGAGTATACCCATTACCGGCTGAGTTAAAGTCATAGCATGTATAGGTGCCTTTTGACAGCAGATAAACCATTTCACAATTAGCAAAAAATGTGGCCTTGGTGGGTGAACCCACATGACTCATTGAACAGAAGTTATTTAGTTCATCGGTAGCTTTTGATAGCTGATGAACTATATGCAGTTTGCCTTCAAAAAACACTTGCTGATGAGTTACACCTACAAGTTTATTTCATTAAACCCTCAACATTTGATTAAATACATATCCAAAATGTGGCACTCGGGGGACACATGTCAGCACATTTCTCACCACTTCTGCCCACATGTAACGAAGGGGGCATTGGGGGGTGGGGGTGTTTACTGCTGACTTATGACTCGAGTATAAGCCGTCAAGACCCCCACTTTTGGGATAATTGTATGGCCCCAAAAACGTGGCTTATACTCAAGTGTTTACAGTAGATGTAAAAGTATTTTTCCATTATTTCCTGTATTCTACAGGCTGGGCTTAATAGTGGATTCAACTCAGGATACTACACAATCCCAGGTTCTATGACTCCATCTATAAGGAATATATCATCTACAAGTAATGTCAATGTACCTGGGCGTTGGGCATTCAAAATGGACCAGTTACATCCAGAAGATATCGCTGGAAATATCGGTAAGTGTGCACTGTTTTCCCACTCCTTAGTAAAGAGCATGTGATTTGCAAATGTGTTTGTTGCTTGTTTATTACCGGAAATATATTGATGGCCAATAAAGGAAATTCTACTAACACTGTTTTGTTTTTCATTTTAGATAATTCTACAGATGTTCTTTTGGAAACTACGATTGCCCCAATCTACAGAACATCTACTCCAGCTCCTGTATTATACTCTTCAGGTACATTCACTGAGTTGTTCTTTTTTCTTTTCTGCCAAATAACTGTTTGGATGAGTGTTGTATAAGTATTTATTTCGTATTAACCACTTCACAACTGAGGGGTTTTAACCCTTGAGCACCAGAGCAATTTTCACCTTTCAGCGCTCCTTCCATTCATTCGTCTATCACTTTATAATTACTTATCACAATGAAATGAACTATATCTTGTTCTTTTCGCCACCAATTAGGCTTTCTTTAGGTGGGACATTATGCCAAGAATTATTTTATTCTAAATGTGTTTTAATGGGAGAATAGGAAAAAATGTGGGAAAAAGTTTATTATTTTTCAGTTTGCGGCCTTTATAGTTTTTAAATAATGCATGCTACTGTAATTAAAACCCATGAAATTTATTTGCCCTTTTGTCCCGGTTATAAAACAGTTTAAATTATGTCCCTATCACAATGTTTGGCGCCAATATTTTATTTGGAAATAAAGGTGCATTTTTTTCAGTTTTGCGTCCATCCCTAATTACAAGCCCATAGTTTATAAAGAAACAGTGTTATACCCTCTTGACATAAATATTTAAAAAGTTCAGTCCCTAAGGTAACTATTTATGTTTTTTTTTTAATTGTAATATTTTTTTTTTTCAATTACAAAAAAAAAAGTTTGGGGAGTGTGGGAGGTAATGAGTTAATTTTTAGTGTATAACTAATATATTTGTATATGAAAAATGCTTTAGGGTGTAGTTTTACTATTTGGCCACAAGATGGCCACAGTAAGTTTTTGTTTATGCGACCTACAAGCGTACAGGAAGTACGCTTGCAGGAAGTTCAGGGATGCTGGGAGGATATTTTTTCACAATGATCGCGCTGCTTCTCGTAGAAGCAGCTGATCATTGCGGGGAGCTTAGATCAACGAACGGGAAAGGTTTTTCCCGTTAATTGCTCTCCGGGCAAGTGGGCGGCGGCATGCACGAACGCGGGGACACGCAGACGTGAAAGTGGGAGCGCGGACAGCGGCAGGAGCGGCGCAGGTGCGGATTTCTCCGTCCCTTGGTGTTAACTGGGTGGAAAAAGGGACGGAGAAATCCGCACCGCTGGGGGTAAAGTGGTTAAATTTCCAACATGAAACAATATGAACACACGGCCTATAAACTTTATTTATATATAGTGCTCATCTCTCCTTAAAGGTAGATAAATCATATACAGCAAGCAAGGGAGCTCAGAGCTAACATTGAATACAATTTATTGAAAAAATAGCAATATAGACAAACTGACTCACAATAAACCCCCCCCTTCCCCCAAACCAAGCAGAAACATCCGGACTAAATACACGTGTCCAAATATAGGAGTGCACTTCCTATGATACCGGGATCCAAATATGCATGTGTATATACTTTCTTCTGGCCCAGATTTGATCTGCAATAAAGAGACATCCAAAACCAGATTACAGCGTGCAAGTCTTCGGCATCGCCCCTGTGCAATGACATGCACGCCTCTATATTGACTATATACGCAACCATTACTGACATATGCATCTAATGTCAAACCTCATCCAGCTATGCTGCGAGCTTAGAAAGTTTGTTTGGCTGTTGGCTAGCCCGCTCACGTGTACCACTGGTAGAAATGTGTACTTCTGTGAGATTTCTCACGTCTCAGCTAAAGCTGATGTGGTGCAATGACTTGGTAATCCCTTCACGGTAGGATGCGGACTGCCCCGTTATCATACTATGGAACTCCGTGCAGCCGCCGCTAGGAGGAAGGTTGCGGAGGTACGGGGGACATACACCACGCCTACTGAACAGAGGACATCACGGAACACATGACGCGTTTCATCCACTTAGGATTTCTTCAGACGTGCAGCGTCAGGTTAAAGGGCACATACTTTTATACCCAATAAGGCATTTACATATAGCGGAAAATTTAAAAAACACAGTTGCCATGTTCACTCTATGAAGAGCAGTCAGTTAACCATTAAAGTGACTCTTAAGCCCCCCCAAAAATGAGTTTTACTCACCTGAGGCTTCCAATAGCCCCCTGCAGCTGTCCAGTGCCATCACCGTGTCCCTCAGATCTTCTTGTTACCGCCGGCGGGCACTTCCGGTTTCGCCGTCAGCTGCCGACAGGCTGGGAATGCGAGTGATTCTTCACGTTCCCAGCCACAATAGTGCCCTTTATGCTGCTATAGCATTCCTCTATGCTGCTATAGCAGCATAGAGGGAGCTATTGTGGCTGGGAATGAGAGGAATAACTCGCGTCCCCAGCCTATCGGCGGCTGACGGCGAAACCGGAAGTGGCCAGCGGCGGGAACAGGAGGATCGGAGGGACACGGCGAGGGCACCGGACAGCTGCAGGGGGCTATTGGAAGCCCCAGGTGAGTAAAACTCATTTTTTTTGGTCTTAAGGGTCACTTTAAAGTGGACCCAAACCAAACATTTTTTTTATTTCAAAATATTTAGTTGCACCACTCTGACACATACAAAGATAAATAAACACTCCTTCAAACCTATGAGCATTTCAGTGCATGCTTTTCACCCTTCTCTTTTCATAACTAGGGTTATACTGGGGGCAGCCATTAGCAATTCCTCCATTGCCGGACAACAGTTTGACGGATTTTTTCCCGGCAATTTGAAAGGATGGGAGGGGTTACTCAAAAAAATGTAAAATATTTTATATTTGTCATCATGCAGCTGAAGAAAAGGCTGCTATTTATTATCATAATTTAGAAAATAGATTTTATTTCTGAAATCTTGTATTTTTAATTTGGGTCCACTTTAAGCACTTTGATTAGCAGTGGGTTCCATGTTACAGAAACGCCTTCATATTCAAATCCTTGTTTAGTCCAAACGACATTAAACTCCCACATTTATAGATCAATTCCGATTCCTTTTTTCTAACTTCACGATCAAAATTGCCACGCCTGGGGCTAATGTTTAGTTTATATATGCCCATAACTTGCAAGCCCCTTGGATTTGAATCATGTTCTGTTTGGAAATGCATAACCATGGGATTGAAGTTTTTCCTATCCACATTTGGGTTTCTTATATTTGCCACATGTTCTCTTATACGGACATTTAGAGCCCTATATGTCTTTCCTACATAAATGCGATCGCATGGACAATATCCAAATATGGAAATTTCAAACATATTTTTTATTTCTGCTTTTGGCCAAGAAATATAAATATTCAATCAAGCCAATTTTGCATTAGCACAATCAAGGACAGGTACTGTCCACTTTTTTTTGTTAAAAAAAAAACACATTCAGTATAACATTGCCATTAGAACACCTCTGCAACAGGCAAGGGCAGTTTATGGGCGTGACCAAATAATGTATGTGAACTTGGCAAACAAGGGTTTTAATTAACATTTTGTGACATCCCTGACATGAGCTGAGTGATGACCCACCAAACATTCTCCTCACTACTTGATCCACAGTTTTCTTCTAGAACCCAGGTGATGTTTTCACACCTTGTCAATAAAATGCCCTTTTATGCCACAATTATAAAAAGAAGTTAAATAAGTATCTTCTAGAAGAAAACTCAGAAGAAAAAGTTAATTGCAAATGGGCTCTTGCCCCTTCACGACTACCAGATGTGCTTCTCACAGTCACACTGACATGTAACTTCTTATCAGGTATCACAGAGACAATAAGCCATACATAGCTGCAGTCAGAGAAGTTGGGTGCTATAGCACTGGGATATTGGCATAGTGGATAGCTCCCTTGCCTTGCAATATCTTCATGGAGGTCATATGTTCTCCCTGTGTCTACGTGGGTTTCCACCGGCACTCTGGTTTCTTCCCACATTCCAAAAAACATACTGATAAGTTTATTGGCTCCCCACTACAACTGGCTCTAGACTATGGTACATGCACTACACGATATTAGATTGTGAGCCCCTCTGAGGGACTGTAAAGGGTAATACTCTGTACAGTGCAGCGGAATGTGTCGGCACTATGTACATACTAAATAATTCTAATAATAATATTAACCATTATAACTTCAATTTTGGAAAAGGTATACCCGCCAAGCTCTAAGTAGTTTAGTACTTTATGCATAAGTCTTATCGTATAATTTAAGGATGACTTTCATCTTTTTACGAATGGTCCTTCTTAGTTACCAACCCTGAATATTATTTGTGATAATTAATTATTTTGAAACAAAGTGACAGTAATTATATATCTATTTTTCAGATCTTCTCTATCCTTATGGACCTCTCATTGATGCCGTCAGCCCGACGTCAGATGATGGCGGAACACCGTTAATCCCTCTTTTGACATCACTACACCTCTTCGGCAGAAACTACTCCTCTCTTTATGTGAGTAGATTTCTTCAAAATGTCCACCCAGATAAACATGAAGGGATTTGTAGTTTACCATTAAACTGCATCATCTTCAAATATTCCTACTGTCACGCCAGGAGGTAGGCACTAGATCCAGTCTTCAAGCTGCACATTATCCACTCCCTGCTGCCTGTACAGTGTGGACACAAAGTTCATACAGTCTGCCCTTCTATTAAGATAGGATGGGAAGCCTTTACATTGACTTTAAGACATTTCCCTCTCATTGATATATATATATATATAGTGTGTGGTCCGGTATAAGTCATGGAGAGAATCCAAAGACATAACAACAAAAGTTGTTTAAGTGATACCTTTAATGGCTAACTGTACGAGAATTATCTGCAAGCTTACAAAGAAATCTTGTACAGTTTGTCATTTGAGTTATAATCTAAACAACTTTTGTAGTTACATCTTCAGATACATATCAGAACAGTCCTTCTGTTCAGTGTTGTTCAATTCTGTCTTACCCTCTTTCTGCAGAGTTCCCTAGGCTTTGTCCTTGGTCATCTTCTATTCTCTCTTTACCTTGTTCAATGAAACTCCTGATTTGACGTTCATAACCACTTGTTATACGTTAATGGCACTTTAGTCTACCCATCAACTCCTGATTTGTGTCTCATTTGTTAATTTATTTATTGTATTTATAAAGTGCCAACATATTATGCAGTGCTGATGTAGGGAAGGAGGTGGGATGAGGACACAGAAGGTGCAGGATGAGGAGAGGAGCAGACCCACCACTCCCCTGGTCCTGTTGTCTGGTCTGGGTGTGTGACTGAGGTGAAGGCCTCCATAGGAGAAGGCAGCCTCTCTAATCTCCAGCCGGCAATCTCCTAATGTTTACAGAGTACATAGTCTTGTCACTAACTGTCCCTCTGAGGAACTAACAATCTAATTTCTACCATAGTCATATGTCCCCATAACCTAGGGCCAGTTTAGGGGAAAGCCAATTTATCTGTATGTTTTTGTGATGTGGAAGGAACCCAGATTGCCCGAGGAATCCCATGCACACATTGGGAAAACATACACACTCTGTGCAGTTAGTGCCCTAGCTGGAGACCTAGCGCTGCAAGGCAAGTGGTCTATCTACTACATCACCATTAAATGACTTCACCTCACCTAACAATATGCCCTCAAACTTTCCTGTTCAAAACTATCTAACCAATTTTCTACATTAACCATTAACAAACAGCTAACTTCAATCAACCCTGATTCTGGTATCTCTTCAACCTACTGTATCTTATGCACACCATCCCCTTAGCCTAGTAAGGCCGAGATATGTTATTCTATGTTGTGTGTTTGTGATTTAGCTCATATTTGTAGACAACAATCTCTGCTAATTTAATGTACAGAACTGCAAAATATGTCTCATCAATGTGCCATCTCCGGTGTTGCTTGTGAAATTTCCCCAAAGTCATTTTCACAATGCTGTTTTTAATGTCGAAAAAATATTCATGAATATTCATGAAAATACATGGTATTTTCGCAATATGTTGAAAAGCGCGAAAATCCTTTAAGAGCAAAAATCCACAAATTATTCATGAATTTAACATTATTTTCATGAACATTAATGCAAAAAGAATAGCGACATTTTTTTGCTTATCACTGTCCACCTCGAGGTTGTTCACCCAGCTCTCGCCATTTCACTAACCAGATCTCCCTTCAGTTGGCGGCAAATCTAGCTACCTAATACATGGGGGCACTTCTAGCTACTTAATACTGAGGGTACTTCTGGCTACCTAATGCTAAGGAACACCTGTAACTATAACAGACAAGGAAAGTATGGGAGAAGTAACATCTGGGACAGCCAGCACTCTTGCAGTGGAGTTGGGTGGTGTAGGTTTATGGATGGTGAAGTCTAAAGACCCAGGACATCTGTGCCTATAGGCTCCTGTGATGTAAATCCCAGCCTGGATGCTGTTGAACATGTGTAGGTGCCAGTAAAAAAGGACTGCCATTGACCATAATCATTAGGCTAAAATGCACAAGTTTTGTCCAGGCACTGAGAGAACAGCTATTTCATTTTGTTTCTAATGTAAGGTCTCTTTCTAGAGCTGGATATATAAATTCACCTCCGAGGAGATTTCTTATAAAATCTGATAGTGTTATTATTATTACTTTCATCAGTTGTTTAGTTATAATTAATGATAAATGACACATTGTGATTATTCCGCGTACCAATACTTTCACTAGTTGTCCACAGAAAGATGGTTGTAGATGATCACAGGGACATTAAACTAGTTGGGATTAGATGTAAACTAATAGAGGTAATAAATGCAATGTGGAGAATTAACCCTCCTGGCGGTTAATTTTTTTTGCCATATAGGCAAAAATCCTTTTTTTTTTTTTTTTTTTTGTTTCATGTAAAGCTACCAGAGTGGTAGCTACATGAAACACCACTAGAGGGTGCATGTGTCCCTCTAGTGCGATCGTCGCCGGCATCAATAGCAAACAGGGGAACGCGTATATAACGCGATCCCCTGTTTGGCTTCTCCTGTTGCCATGGCGACGATCGGAATGACGTCATGGACATCAGCCGACGTCCTGACATCAGACGCCTCCGATCCAGCCCATAGCGCTGCCCGGAACTCATTGGTCCGGGCAGCGCAGGGCTCTGGCGGGGGCCCTCTTGGGCCGCTACGTGTGGGCGATAGCCGCAGAGTGGCGGCGATCAAGCTGTACGCGCGGTTACCAAAGTGCTAGCTGCGCATACAGCATTTTAAATGGAGCAAATCGCCCCACCAGGGGCTGAGATATCTTCCTGCGCGGCATAGCCCGAGCACAGCTCGGGCTTACCGCCAGGAAAGTTAAAAGAACATTAGTAGCAAAGGAAAGTCTCATGTTTTTATTTTCCGTTATATAGCTTTATTTGTAATATTGCATCATGCTGTCCTATTTGCAGTTTAGAAACCACACTCTGTATTTTAAGCTGTAAAACAAATCATAGCTAATGGCCCTTTGAACTTTCCTGCAGTATAAAACCTAATCTCAAGCTGTCTCTCACAGTTCCTTGGCTGTTTAAAGGGGCACTATGGCGAAACATTGTAACATTTAAAATATGTGCAAATATAAACAAATAAGAAGTATGTTTTCCCAGAGTAAAATGGGCCATAAATTACTTTTCTCCTATGTTGCTGTCACTTACAGTAGGCAGTAGAAATCTGACAGAAGCAATAAGTTTTGGCCTAGTCCGTCTCTTCATGGGGGGTTCTCAGGGATTATTTTCAAAAGCACTTAGTAAATGGCAGTTGCTCTGTCAAACTGCAGAAAAACTGTGTAGTGAGCAGGGAGGCTGGCCAGCATCAATGTTTAAATCCTTTTTAGGGAATATCTTTATAAAGAATAAAAGCCTTGCTGAGAATCCCCTAAAAAGAGATGGACTAGTCCAAAACCTGTCGCTTCTGTCAGATTTCTACTACCTACTGTAAGTGACAGCAACATAGGAGAAAAGTCATCTATGGCTCATTTTACTCTGGAAAAAATGTACTTCTTATTTGTCTGCTTGCACATTTTTTAAATTTTTAAATTTTTCGCTATAGTTCCCCTTTAAGCTCTTCAGAAAACAGGACTGAGTTTGACCAAGTTGGTTGAATAGTTCATAGAAGCTCTTTTGCATAGATAACAACTCAAGTTTTTTTAAAAGCACGATCAGACTCTTTTCTTTGCAACTAATGTTCTATTTATTTTCCAATGCTACACATACAATTTATTATCTCAAAAGTTTATTTTTGTTTCAGATTTACATAAAAAGCTCTTCTGAGGTCAAGTTAGCAACATGGTTATGCTCTCTGTAAAGCACTGTGCAAGCTGTTAGCACTATGTAACAGTATTATAATAATATACAATACAATTACATTTGTAAATTGCGTTTCTCCCATAGGACTCAAAGCGCATAGATATGTCTCAGATCAATACAGGGTTGCAGGCTGGACTGTGTTACAGAGGAAATAGGTGTTGATAAATGCCAGACAGGTGGCTTTTCAGTTTGGGATTGAATGCCTTTTAGGGATGGAGATGTCCTGATTGTGTGTGGCAGGGAGCTCCAAAGGTTTTGAGGTGGACTCTGGGGGTGACGAAGTTATTAGATCCTTTTGATGTAAAATTGTGTGGGGGGGGGGGGGTGATGCAGTTGCAATAAGTCCTTCAGGTATCCAGGACCCAGATTGTGCAAGGATTTGAATGTCGATAAGCCAATCTTAAAGTGGATCCGAGATAAACTTTTACTCATTGCATAATTGTGTTCCTTTCATATAGTTTATAAGGCATTCCTCAAGCCAAATACTTTTTTTTGTTTTGTTTTAATACTCTAATTCCCTTTAAACGAAGCAAGCCACGCCCACAGCTCCTTTTGTACCTTGGCATTGTAGCAAGGGCTTATGGGAGCTCAGTCTGGGCAGGAGGAGGAGTAGGTTACTAGCCATTGATTTCAGAGGCAGAGGGGAGGAGGGAGGAGGAGAGGGGACTGAATTTACACACAGGCAAGCTGATAGCATCTCCAGCCCTCAGCCTGTGACAATGTGACAAACAGAACATGGCTGCCCTCATTGTATCACAGGAATAAATAATCATAAACTTTTGAAGCTGTTTGCAGCTAGATACGCTGTGTAAACTATCTAAACTTTAGATAAAATATATAGACAAGTTACTTGTTATAGTTAGTTTTTCATCTCAGATCCGCTTTAAGCAGAATTCTCAATGTTATTAGTAGCCAGTGGAGTGAGTGAACGGTTGGTGTTATGTGGCAATGGCAGGGTTGGCTAGTTAACAGACTTGCAGCGGTATTCTGTACAACAAACAATAACAATAACATGCTCATATCCTTTTCTCTTGAACAGGTGAATAATAATGGCTTATTGTCCTTCCGATCTTCCATTTCACAATTTACGCCACAACAACTTCCTGTCGCTTTGGGAAACCCATTTTTGGCCGTGTTCTGGGCAGATATAAACAATCAGGTAGCAGGAGACATATATTATCGTCAGAGCACCGATCCAGATCTTCTGCACCAAGTCTCTTCCGATATCAGAACTTACTTCCATGATGAGGATTTCACATCTCAGTGGGTGTTTGTGGCCACGTGGCACAGAGTGGCGTATTTTGGATCTAATACTAATAAGGTAACATGGCCAATTTCACGTCTTCTGCAAACATTGCATTGAATATTGATAGTATCACTAAATCTTTGATGGAATTATTATTTAATTTTATAGTATTATACTTTATAAATTTTACATGTGTTGAACCCAGGGTCAGATTTACCATAAGGCAATGTAGGCATGTGTCTACAGGCACCCGATGATGTAAAGGTGCCTCCCTCCCCACCCCAAGTGCCTGCCCTCCTGCCTTACCTATGCAGAGTCCTGAGCGGAGTGGAAATGAGAGGCCACTCACCTGACTCTCAGTATTCCACTGATGAGATCTACCTTCAACTGGGGGCAAATCTAGCTTCCTAATACTGAGGGCACCTCTAGCTACCTAATACTGACGGTACCTCCGGCTACCTAATACTAAATGGCACTAGCCAGCACAATAGAGGTTTGATTTGGCGGGGGTTTGTTAGTTCTTGGAAGACAAAGTTTAGGGTGCCAGGACATCTGTGCCTATAGGCTCCTGTGAGGTAAAACCGGGCCTGGTTAAAAAAATGAGCAAACCCATCAGCTGAGCTCTACAAAGGCCCTAGGGAAAATGCCACATGTTATTTCAAATTGTGTATCTTAATTCTGAGGACAATTAAACCTCTCCATTATGCTTGTAGCGTAACCTGTCAGGTTGGGGGTGTCCTTGCTGCTGCCAATCACTCTATTTAAACAAGTGTGGAAACTATCTCTCATGATTTGTACAACAAATTACTCATGCAGTAGAGGAGATACCTGGGCTGTCTGTAATGAGACACAGAGTACAGATTCCAACCTTGTATCTATCCCGAAGAATTTCTGTCTGATTGTAAGCAAATAATATGCAGTTAGACTGCTGGACGCTCCTTTGTGTTTTTGATACTTCTATTGAATCATGCTACCGATAAAGTTAATTCACAAAACATGTTATTTTTCACCTTAACTATTAGAAAAGATATTTTTTTAGATGAAACAGTATAGGGGAAACGCAAAAAAATTAGAATATCATGCAAAAGTCTATTTATTTCAATAATTTACCTTAAAAGGTGAAACTATTCTATGAAACAGACTCATTACCTGCACAGCGAGATATTTCAGGCCTTTATTTGTTATAATGTTGATAATTATGGCTCACAGCTTATGAGAAGCCCAAAATCAAAATCTCAGACCATTAGAATATTGTGAAAATGTTCAGTATTCTCAGCTCAAAGTGTCAGACTCTAATCAGCTAATTCGCCCAAAACACCTGCAAAGGGGCCCTATTTCATGTATTAGTTTCACCTTTAAGTTGGATTACTAAAAGAAACGACTGTTGCACGATACTCAAATGTTTTCGAGATTCACGTGTAAGTAACATCAAACATATTTTGAGTATTTTTTTGCACTCTGGTGGCTTTAAAGTGGGATAAAACAGGACTTCAAAAACTCTTGCACCTTTTTTGGGGGGGCGGGGGCAGCAGCTGAGGGTTCTGTCTCATTTGTTGATCATCGCAATATCACACATCATTGCACTTGATCGACCATGTCGGCCTGAGTTTTCTCAGCATGTCGGATCAATACATTCAACCAATTTCAGTGTGGAATTGGTCTAATCACCAATCGGGAATGCTTGTTGTGGCACCTATTTTCATTAAATCAGATGGTTGACCGCCAACAAGTTGACAGATCTATGGCTACTTCTAATTTTTAAAGATCCCTGATGCCTGAATGACATAGGCATTGTTCTCCTCACTCCAAACAAGTCCGGCCCATGGTATGCCGCTCATTGTCCCTCCATCCCCCTTTATAGCAATAGACACGCCTGCAGTCTGTACAGCATCGAGCCCTAAACTGTCACCTGAGGGATCCAGTCCCAATCTCTGCCAGGTGGCAGTAATCCTTAGTGTGTATGTAGCTTATAGGCTAAAATTCTATTCCTCTCTAGGTCAGTGTATTTACATTTCGTGGATTTGTTATTGGGGGGAAAAGTATATATTATTATAAAAGAATTGGGTAATGTGATGTATTCCTAGATTCATAGTATGGTTACATAAAGTAACCATGTACATTCAAGACCAATTACTTCATTCTTCTTCCACTTATAAATGATCATGTTTTCACAGGTGGACACATTTCAAGCTGTCGTCACTACGGATGGCAACCAGACCTTCCTCTTCTACAACTATGCAGATCTTCAGTGGCCAAGCATGCGAGAAGATGGTTCAAGATATGATGGACCTCTAACACTGGTGAGGGAATTGTTATTGACGCTTGCGAGTCATCAATGGATTAAAACCAGCTCTTTTGTTTCTCAAGCGGTTTGAGGGAGCTGACATGTTGCATCAACTTGGTCTTCTCAAGTGAATTTGAAATTGAGGTTTAAATGAAAACATCTTCTCACTTGTATGTCTCATGACAAATGTATTCTGCCTTCAGTTCTCAATTTGGTAACCTCCTAACCGGGGTTCATCTTGACACCTCATGGACAGCGGAGATTCACCGATATGATCACTTCAGGCAGATAGCAGAACCATTCCAGAGCTCTGTATCTTGATAATCACATCTTCTTTTATTAGGGCAACAATACAGATGTGATGCTGGGAGATACATACACTGGGGAAAGTAAAAAAAGGCGTACGTACAAAAAGGGTGTCGGGAAAAAATGGCGCGTTGTGTAAACGATAAGCGTTAACACCGTTTATAAAAAAATTGTGTTGTATTTTGTTTACAAATAATGTTTTGCAAATTTAGAATCATTAAATAATGTGTTCAAATTGCCAATTGTGAAATCTTTAATCTTCCCTGTTTCAAAAGTGAAACTTATAATTAAGTTTGTTAAAAAACGATAATATATGTTTAATGGTTATAATTGTATATTATTGTGAATAACCTTAAGTTATTGTTTCTTCTTATAATAAAATTTGAAAATATTGTTTATAACGATGAAATAAATGTAACTACGTTCGTAATAAATTGTTGTAAAACATTAGTAAGTATTACTAAAATTGTACTAAAACTAAACCTAATCCTACTCTCACACAGAACCCT
The DNA here is from genome assembly GCF_040937935.1 of Hyperolius riggenbachi. Taxonomy (NCBI): domain Eukaryota; kingdom Metazoa; phylum Chordata; class Amphibia; order Anura; family Hyperoliidae; genus Hyperolius; species Hyperolius riggenbachi. The sequence goes on from NC_090651.1 coordinate 376,777,090, forward strand.
CCCTATACCTATCCCTTAGACCCCCCTGGTGGTGACTAACCCTAACCACCCCCCTGGTGGTGCCTAACCCTAACCACCGCCCTGGTGGTGCCTAACCCTAACCAATCCCCTGGTGGTGCCTAACCCTAACCACCGCCCTGGTGGTGCCTAACACTAACCACCCCCTTGGTGGTGCCTAACCCTAACCACCCCCCTGATGGTGCCTAACCCTAAACACTCCTTGGTGGTGCCTAACCCTAACCACCCCTTTGGTGGTGCCTAACCCTAACCACCCCCTTGGTGGTGCCTAACCCTAACCACCCCCTTAGTGGTGCCTAACCCTAAAACCCCCCTTTCTGATCGCTTAATTGTATGGATAATAATGTTTTACAAGTAGTAACTGTAAAAAATGTATTGCAATTTACGTTACGTACTGATCGCTTTATTTTGTGAATAATAATGTTTTACATACAGTAAAGGACAACATTTTAAATAATGTTTTAATTAAATACAATAAATATGTTTAGAATTCTTTTTAAACGTTATTTGTCACGATCGTAGTTTCTAAACTTAAATCATCACAAGTGCAGTGATAAAACATCAAAAATCTCCGGGTGCTGTTTGTAAAACGTTAATAATCTCCGGCGTCCTTTGTAAAAAGTTAATAATCTCCGGAGCCCTTTGTAAAATGTTAATAATCTCTGGCGCCCTTTTTTCCTGTCCGCCGCCCGTTAAATGGTATTTAATATGGCAGTCAATGGCGGGCGCCCTTTTTGTCCACTTGCCTCATGTGCCCATATTTCCCAGCTCCCAAAAAAAGACCTCTGCAAAACAGTTACCTCAGATATCTTTCCCAGAGTGCTCTGCTTGAGCAACTGCCAACAGAAAGTAGGAGGGGATAATGTACATACCGGAAAAGGGGCGTTACAGAAAAAGGCCACAGGGTGGCTGTGCTGCATACTAACTGAAAAATATACATGTTGTAGAGAGATATAACAGCAGTCAGAGTAGCAATGCAATAATGGTGGCTGGATAGTGTACTGGTTAAGGGCTCTGCCTTTGACATGGGAGACCAGGGTTCGAATCCTGGCTAGGTCAAGTACCTATTCAGTAAGGAGTTCAAGGGCAAGATTCCCTAACACTGCAGGGTGGCCTCTTGAGCGCGTCCCAGTGGCTGCAGCTCTTGAGCGCTTTGAGTCCAACAGGAGAAAAGCGCTATACAAATGTTTGGATTATTATTGGATTTTTAATAATGAGCTTCGGCTGAGGCAGAACAAAGGTATTTGTCTATTAGACCAGCAATTTAGCTGACAATATATTAGTGGTAGAGAGCAAATCTGCTTATTACTACTCTTCCACGTCAGATTGATCCGTATTTAGAATGAGCCTTAACTTTTACTGTTATGATTACTATTCTAAAACGTCTATAAATCTACTATTCTTGCTCTTAAAAATAGGCTGGAATAAATAGTGGCTTCAACACTGGATACTACACACTCCCAGGATCCCTGTCACACGACATCAGGAATGCATCGTCCACCAGTAACGTCAATGTCACCGGACGCTGGGTCTTCAAAGTGGGCAACCTACATCCAGAGGACATCAACGGGGCTTTAGGTAAGAAGAAAAATGAGAAAATTATGCTATATGTGCTGTAATTTACTTCACACGAACTTAATGATGAAGACTCTCCAAATCACTCATTAACATACAAAAATTATTGATGAATTGTTAAAATCGTTGATGCAAAATCCGAAAATTAGTTCATGTCTACTTTTTATTGTAACTGGCATTAAAGTGGACCTTGACTCGTGCACAGGACAGAAGGAAAATATAGAGAAATACACCCTGTATGTATTTAGATTTTGATCTCTCAGCCAAGTCAAGTCATGTTCAAACAAGATGGCGCCGGACTCGGATGCCACGGCCACAGGGCTCCGGCCTTTTTTGCTTTTTTAAAGCACTCTCTTCCTCCACTCACCTCTGAGTTTCACTTCTGCTGAGGTAGGAGGTGGCGGAGGACATGGACACTGCTGGTCTCAATCCGGACCAGCCACGGATCGCAGTCTGCAGGCCGGCAAGAGGATCAAGCTGATCGGGGCCCACGTGCAGTGCGGAGGAAACACGGAGCTCAGCTGATCTGCCGCCGCTGCCTCCATCAACGGACTCCGGACCATCAGCGCCACCACGTTTCACTACGCATGCCCAGGCACTGCGCTGCTTCATCCTGCCTCAGGCAGGGAACTCGGCATCGTGATCAGCTGCTGCTGCCGGGGAGCCACCTCGGGCACACGTGGGATGCTTCGCTCTCATCTGACCAGGCCGGAAGGAGAGCCGAGAGAAGGGACGCCCCCACCATTCTGCAGCGCGGATTGCTGCAATCCCTTGTCGGGCTGCCTCGCTCAGGTGAGCCTGATGGCGTTGCTGCTCCCCCACGCCAGACCACCATCTCTGCTAGGGCATCCTCCAAGTCCACCTTGCTGCCTGCTGCAGGGCCGCCGCTCGGTCCCACCGGTGCTGATCCACTCTCCTCACTGCTCCTCACTCCTCACATGCCCGATTGCCGGCATGCCAGCTGATCGAGCGGACAGCTGTTTGGGGCCCACGTGCCCTGATCGGTACTCCACCACCGCTGCCCGGACTGCTCTACTGTGGAGCCTGTCGCTGCTGGAAGCAGGACCACACTGGCAGTTTCTCCACCGCTGCTGCCGGATCCTGGATCCGAGTCTGCCTTTCACGCAGACACAGTGGACCACTGATCCCCGACTGCTGCCCCGAGCCAGCCCCTCCGGCCACCGACACAACAGGGGGTCTCAGAGACCCCACACCTGGGCATGCTCACGGGCGAGCTGCCGACCCTGAGCTCGGCGTCCACGTGGTGCGGGTCGCATAGTCGCCACGCTCCAGAGAGAGGGTCTCCACCATCCGCATCCTCCAACCTGCTCTAACTCTGCCACTGCTGAGGACCATGCTAGCCTGCACCACCACCAAGCCCTGAAGATCAGCTGCCCATCTGCCGATATCGGGGTACCAGATCACAGGCATAGACACTTGTCGGACCCAGTAAATGTTATTAAATCTGGAGCCCTAGGATTCTGCCTTTGTCTCTCTCCTCTTGCCTTGGTTATTTCTCTTTCTTCCTCAGTCTCTCTTTAACTATCCCTTCTCTCTATCTCTCTTTCTTTCTCTATCCACTCTTTTCCAGGACACACTACGGGGCATCTGGTACTGCTACGGAGCTGAGCGAGCGCCGTCGATAGTTGGCAGGCTGCTCCTCTCACATAGCACTCCAGACTCCCCCACGTGTCCCTCACTACAGTTATGTGCTGTATGTATATATAGGTATATGCTTACTTTGTTCCATACTGTACCTGATTGTATGTGATGGATTGCATGCATGTGTTTGTACCATCTCCGACCCTGTATGAGCCAAAAATAATTCCGGGTACAACCCCCGTTGTACTTGGCGAAATAAAATGATTCTGATTCTGATTCTGAAGTAGAGTTGGGCCGAACGGTTCGCCTGCGAACGGTTCCATGCGAACTTCAGTGGTTCGCGTTCGCGTCCCGCAGGCGAACCTTTGCGGAAGTTCGGTTCGCCCCATAATGCACATGGAGGGTCAACTTTGACCCTCTACATCACAGTCAGCAGGCCCAGTGTAGCCAATTAGGCTACACTAGCCCCTGGAGCCCCACCCCCCTTATATAAGGCAGGCAGCGGCGGCCATTACGGTCACTCGTGTGCTGCCTGCGTTAGTGAGAGTAGGGTGAGCTGCTGCAGACTGTCTCTCAGGGAAAGATTAGTTAGGCTTAACTTGTTCCTGTCTGGCTGCATACCTGTGCTGTGAACCCACCACTGCATACCTGTGCTGTGAACCCACCACTGCATACCTGTGCTGTGAACCCACCACTGCATACCTGTGCTGTGAACCCACCACTGCATACCTGTGCTGTGAACCCACCACTGCATACCTGTGCTGTGAACCCACCACTGCATACCTGTTCAGTGAACCCACCACTGCATACCTGTGCTGTGAACCCACCACTGCATACCTTCAGTGAACCTGCCACTGCATACCTGTTCTGTTCAGTGGACCCGCCACTGTATACCTGTTCATTGAACCCACCACTGCATACCTGTGCTGTGAACCCACCACTGCATACCTGTTCTGTGAACCCACCACTGCATACCTGTGCTGTGAACCCACCACTGCATTCCTGTTCAGTGAACCTGCCACTGCATACCTGTTCTGTTCAGTGGACCCACCACTGTATACCTGTTCATTGAACCCACCACTGCATACCTGTGCTGTGAACCTACCACTGCATACCTGTTCTGTGAACCCACCACTGCATACCTGTGCTGTGAACCCACCACTGCATACCTGTTCAGTGAACCTGCCACTGCATACCTGTTCTGTTCAGTGGACCCGCCACTGTATACCTGTTCATTGAACCCACCACTGCATACCTGTGCTGTGAACCCACCACCGCATACCTGTGCTGTGAACCCACCACTGCATACCTGTTCTGTGAACCCACCACTGCATACCTGTTCAGTGAACCCGCCACTGTATACCTGTTCTGTTCAGTGGACCCGCCACTGTATACCTGTTCAGTGAACCCGCCACTGCATACCTGTTCTGTTCAGTGGACCCGCCACTGTATACCTGTTCAGTGAACCCGCCACTGCATACCTGTTGTGTTCAGTGAACCTGCCACTGCATACCTGTTCTGTGAACCCGCCACTGTATACCTGTTCTGTTTAGTGAACCCGCCACCGTATACCTGTTCTGTTTAGTGAACCTGCCACTACATACCTGTTCTGTTCAGTGGACCCGCCACTGTATACCTGTTCAGTGAACCCGCCACTGCATACCTGTTGTGTTCAGTGAACCTGCCACCGCATACCTGTTCTGTGAACCCGCCACTGTATACCTGTTCTGTTTAGTGAACCCGCCACTGTATACCTGTTCTGTTTAGTGAACCCGCCACTGCATACCTGTTCTGTTCAGTGGACCCGCCACTGTATACCTGTTCAGTGAACCCGCCACTGCATACCTGTTGTGTTCAGTGAACCTGCCACTGCATACCTGTTCTGTTCAGTGGACCCGCCACTGTATACCTGTTCAGTGAACCCGCCACTGCATACCTGTTGTGTTCAGTGAACCTGCCACTGCATACCTGTTCTGTGAACCCGCCACTGTATACCTGTTCTGTTTAGTGAACCCGCCACTGTATACCTGTTCTGTTTAGTGAACCCGCCACTGCATACCTGTTCTGTTCAGTGGACCCGCCACTGTATACCTGTTTAGTGAACCCGCCACTGCATACCTGTTCTGTTCAGTGGACCCGCCACTGTATACCTGTTCTGTTTAGTGAACCCGCCACTGCATACCTGTTCTGTTCAGTGGACCCGCCACTGTATACCTGTTCAGTGAACCCGCCACTGCATACCTGTTCTGTTCAGTGGACCCGCCACTGTATACATGTTCAGTGAACCCGCCACTGCATACCTGTTCTGTTCAGTGAACCCGCCACTGCATACCTGTTGTGTTCAGTGAACCTGCCACTGCATACCTGTTCTGTGAACCCGCCACTGTATACCTGTTCTGTTTAGTGAACCCGCCACTGTATACCTGTTCTGTTTAGTGAACCCGCCACTGCATACCTGTTCTGTTCAGTGGACCCGCCACTGTATACCTGTTCAGTGAACCCGCCACTGCATACCTGTTGTGTTCAGTGAACCTGCCACTGCATACCCTGTTCTGTTCAGTGGACCCGCCACTATATACCTGTTCAGTGAACCCGCCACTGCATACCTTTTGTGTTCAGTGAACCTGCCACTGCATACCTGTTCTGTGAACCCGCCACTGTATACCTGTTCTGTTTAGTGAACCCGCCACTGTATACCTGTTCTGTTTAGTGAACCCGCCACTGCATACCTGTTCTGTTCAGTGAACCCGCCACTGTATACCTGTTCAGTGAACCTGCCACTGCATACCTGTTCTGTTCAGTGAACCTGCCACTGCATACCTGTTCTGTGAACCCGCCACTGTATACCTGTTCTGTTCAGTGAACCCACCGCATCAGTGCGCATACCTGTGCAGTTAAGTGAACCCACCTACCTACGTGAGTGCACGCAGTGTGATATACCACTCCGTGCATACCCGATATGGACAAAACAGGTAGAGGAAGAGGTAGTGCCAGAGCCAGAGGAAGGCTACCCGGCAGGTCTGCGCGAGGTCGTGTAAATGTAATTTCGTGTGGACCTGGCCCACAGTACAGTGCTCGGAAGAAGGCACGTCCCATCACCTCCCAAGATTGTCAGGACGTGGTTGAGTATTTAGCGACACAGAACACCTCATCTTGCTCAGCCACCAGCGCTACTACTAGCACCACTTCCGCTGCATTTGACACTTCGCAAGAATTATTTAGTGGTGAAATCACTGATGCACAGCCATTGTTGTTACAGCCAGATGAATTTTCACCAGCTAATATGTCTGAGTTACGCGGCAACACTATGGATGTAACGTGTCAGGAGGATGAAGGACCTACTGATGGTGCAAGTTTGGATTTGTCTGAGGCAAGCGAAGCTGGGCAGGATGACTACGAATGATGACGGTAATAGGGATCCTCTGTATGTTCCCAATAGAGGAGATGAAGAGGGGGACAGTTCAGAGGGGGAGTCAGAGAGTAGTAGGAGGAGAGAAGTTGCTGAAAGAAGCTGGGGCAGCTCTTCGTCAGAAACAGCTGGTGGCAGAGTCCGGCACCATGTATCGCCACCTATTTACAGCCAGCCAACTTGCCCTTCAGCATCAACTGCTGAGGTCCCCATAGTGCCCACATCCCAGGGTGGCTCAGCGGTGTGGAAATTTTTTAATGTGTGTGCCTCAGATCGGACCAAAGCCATCTGTTCGCTCTGCCAACAAAAATTGAGCCGTGGAAAGGCCAACACTCACGTAGGGACAAGTGCCTTACGAAGGCACCTGGAGAAAAGGCACAAACAGCAATGGGATGGCCACCTGAGCAAAAGCAGCAGCAGCACACAAAAGCAAAGCCACCCTCCTTCTCCTCTTCCTCCTCCATCAGGTGCATTATCTGCTTCTGCCGCTTTCTCCCTTCCACCTTCACAGGCACCCTCCTCCACTCCGCCTCTGCCCTTGAGCGCTTCCTGCTCCTCTGCCCACAGCAGCAGTCAGGTGTCCGTGAAGGAAATGTTTGAGCGGAAGAAGCCAATTTCGGCCAGTCACCCCCTTGCCCGGCGTCTGACAGCTGGCGTGGCGGAACTGTTAGCTCGGCAGCTGTTACCATACCGGCTGGTGGACTCTGAGGCCTTCCGTAAATTTGTGGCCATCGGAACACCGCAGTGGAAGATGCCAGGCCGCACTTATTTTTCGAGAAAGGCCATACCCCAACTGCACCGTGAAGTTGAGAGGCAAGTGGTGTCATCTCTTGCGAAGAGCGTTGGGTCAAGGGTACACCTGACCACGGATGCCTGGTCTGCCAAGCACGGGCAGGGCCGCTACATTACCTACACAGCCCATTGGGTGAACCTGGTGGTGAACGATGGCAAGCAGGGCGCAGCGGACCAAATTGTGACACCTCCACGGCTTGCAGGCAGGCCTCCTGCCACCTCCTCTCCTCCTGCTACATGCTCTTCGCTGTCCTCCTCCTCCTTGGCTGAGTGGCAGTTCTCCTCTCCAGCTACACAGCCCCAGCTCCGCAGGGCCTATGCTGCATGCCAGGTAAGACGGTGTCACGCCATCTTAGACATGTCTTGTCTCAAAGCGGAGAGTCACACTGGAGCAGCTCTCCTGGCTGCTCTTAAGAAACAGGTGGATGAGTGGCTGACCCCGCACCACCTGGAGATAGGCAACGTGGTGTGCGACAACGGCAGCAATCTGCTTGCCGCTTTGCATATGGGGAAGCTGACACACATACCCTGCATGGCACATGTCATGAATCTAGTGGTTCAAAGATTTGTGGCAAAGTACCCTGGCTTAGTGAATGTCCTGAAGCAGGCCAGGAAGTTCTGTGGGCATTTGAGGCGGTCTTACACAGCCATGGCACGCTTTGCGGAAATTCAGCGCAAAAACAACATGCCGGTGAGACGCCTTATTTGCGATAGCCCGACTCGCTGGAACTCGACCCTGCTCATGTTCTCCCGCCTGCTAGAACAGAAGAAAGCCGTGACCCACTACCTCTACAACTACAGTAGAATGAAACAGTCTGGAAAGATGGGGATGTTCTGGCCCGACAACTGGACACTGATGGAAAATGCATGCAGGCTCATGCGGCCATTTGAGGAGGTGACCAACCTGGTGAGCCGCAGTGAGGGCACCATCAGCGACTTAATTCCCTATGCTTACTTCTTGGAGCGTGCTGTGTGTAGAGTGGCGGATGAAGCTGTGAATGAGCGTGACCAGGAACCGTTACGGCAGGAACAGGCATGGGACCAATTTTCATCAGACCCAGCTGTTTCCTCAACACCTGCGGCAGCACAGAGGGGGGAGGAGGAGGAAGAAGAGAAGTCGTGTGCAGAAGACGAGTCAGACTCAGAGGATGATGAGCAAGGTGTTTCTTTGGGGGAGGAGGAGGAGGAGGGGACAGCGGCAGGAGAACAACCTCAGCAGGCATCGCAAGGGGCTTGTGCTGCTCAACCTTCCCGTGGTATTGTTCGCGGCTGGGGGGAGGAGGTTGACTTACCTGACGTCACTGAGGAAGAGCAAGAGGAGATGGAGGGTACTGGATCCGACTTTGTGCAGATGTCGTCTTTTATGCTGTCCTGCCTGTTGAGGGACCCCCGTATAAAAAACCTCAAGGGGAATGAGCTGTACTGGGTGGCCACACTACTAGACCCTCGGTACAGGCACAAAGTGGCGGACCTGTTACCAACTCACCGGAAAGTGGAAAGGATGCAGCACATGCAGAACCAGCTGTCAACTATGCTTAACAATGCCTTTAAGGGTGATGTGACGGCACAACGCCAGCAAGGTACCACTGCCACTAATCCTCCTCCCGTGTCCACGCAGTCAAAGACAGGACGCTCCAGCGATCTCATGGTGATGTCGGACATGCGGACGTTCTTTAGTCCAACGCCTCGCCGTAGCCCTTCCGGATCCACCCTCCACCAACGCCTGGAACGGCAGGTAGCCGACTACCTGGCCTTAAGTGTGGATGTAGACACTGCTGTGAACAGCGATGAGGAACCCTTGAACTACTGGGTGCGCAGGCTTGACCTGTGGCCAGAGCTGTCCCAATTTGCCATCCAACTTCTCTCCTGCCCTGCCGCAAGCGTCCTGTCAGAAAGGACCTTCAGCGCAGCTGGAGGCATTGTCACAGAGAAGAGAAGTCGCCTAAGTCACAAAAGTGTTAAGTACCTCACCTTTATCAAAATGAATGAGGCATGGATCCCGGAGGGCTGCTGCCCGCCCCAAGACTAAGTCAGTCCCCGCACACACAGCATCTCTGCCTGCACGCCGTGTGACTGGCTGCCTGGCCTGCCCCAAGAAGACTAAGTCGCTCCCAGTCCCTCCACACAGCATGTCTGCCTGCAGGCCGCTTGACTACCTTCTCCGCCACCACCAACAGGGTCCGGGACTCCAGGCGGATTGCTGAATTTTTTAGGCCGCTGCTAGCAGCGGCCGCTGTAATAATTTTTCTGGTGCGTGTACATGACTGCCTAATTTTTCTGGCTGCACTGCGGGCAGCTGCAACAACAAAAGAAAAGGCATGTACATGCGCCCATTCCCCTTCGTGATCATTACCTTGCCGTGGTGAAGGGGCTTGCGTATCACAATGAAGCAATGACCGGCGCCTAGATGAGTGTCTCGGGGGGCACACCCACGATAATAAGGTCGTTGCCTCATTGTGGTCAGACCAAATTTGATCAGCTGGACAGTCACTGTTCTGTCATTCAGCTACATCAGCCAGGCGACCATATGGGCTGTAAAGCCACCAAAACCTGCACTCTCGCCATGGTGCGCACCAGTCCAGCACGGCCGTCACTACACAAACAGCTGTTTGCGGTGCGTTACACGGTGAGTTTGGTGTGTCAGTGTGAAGCAGTACCTTAATTACACTACCTGATTGATGTATACACATGCAAGATGTTTGAAAGCACTTTAGGCCTGTCATTTAGCATTCAATGTGATTTCTGCCCTTAAAACGCTGCTTTGCGTCAAATCCAGATTTTTCCCCGGGACTTTTGGCATGTATCCCACTCCGCCATGCCCCCCTCCAGGTGTTAGACCCCTTGAAACATCTTTTCCATCACTTTTGTGGCCAGCATAATTATTTTTTTTTTCAAAGTTCGCATCCCCATTGAAGTCTATTGCGGTTCGCGAACTTTAACGCGAACCGAACCTTCCGCGGAAGTTCGCGAACCAGGTTCGCGAACCTAATATCGGAGGTTCGGCCCAACTCTATTCTGAAGTCAGCTCAGGAATCTCCTCCGCCATAATTTGTAAACCCAGGATGTTAACAATACGCCTGCTTCAATGAAAGCAGGAAGTAGACACTCTGCAGTTGAGAGGAAGCTCTGAGTTCCCGGCCCACTTTGATATTTGCATACTGATCAGTATGACTAACACGGAATCCCACAAATCAGGAACACAAGCAATCATGGGTCTGATCCGGTTCACTTTTTGTTATAAGTTTTCTCCTCGGAGATATTTTTTCATCTTCTGCTTTAAATACCTTTTCAGCATTCTACAATTAAAAAAGTACCAAAAGAGCAGGTGAGAAAGTATTGTCCAAAATATTCAGAGGGTTTACTTGCTTGCTGCTGGCTTAAATTACATTGTATTGATAAAATGTCACTTAGGAGAAAAAGTAAATTGAATCGAGCTTCTTAAAGTAAAAGTACCAAAGAGCAGGTGAAAAAGTACTGTCAAAATGATCCATTATCTCATCACTAGTAAAATGTCCTGCAGAACATCCCAGTGAAAGCAAACATGATTTCTTTTTCAGGTAATGATGCTGAAGTTCTCACCACAGAAACGCCACCAAATCCCACAGCTCATCCAGGTAAAGAACAACGTTTTTTTTATATGATTCGTAAAAGAAAAACGCCTTACAAAAAGAAATATATTAATAGCTGTACTAGCAAACTCTATAAAACGTTGTGTTTTTTTTTTTTATTTTTTATATTTTTTTTTACAAAATTAGAGCGCATTTTGCAGCCTAGAAAAATATTGCATTAATAAAACTATTTTTTTTCAAATTAATTTTGCAGAAATTTCTACTGATCCAATCTACATCCAATCCAGGACAACTGTAGCCCCATCTCCAGTCTTAAGATCATCAGGTATTATTACATTATGAAGAAATCTGATCAAGGCACACAACAATTATCAGCTGATCCACCAATTATCAAAACCCTCCCAAACATAAAACTTAAAGGAAACATAAAGTGAGGGGAATATGGAGACGGAAATTGGCTCCTGAAGCAAATATTTTGTCCAGCAATCTGACTTCATACAATTTTTATGTTCACGTATACATCTGATTAATGTTAGAACTGGTCTTGTTCAATTGTGAGTCAATATAGGAGGTGGATCCAGTGACCTTGGTAAAAAGATACACACAAAAGAAAGTTAGGAGCCCATTATGGTGTAAGAAAAATCAAATACTCACAAACCCAGGTTCCTAGATAACAACCTCCTTCAGCCCGTGTGGGGAATGCCTGTCCCTTATTTGGGTTACAGGTCTCTCGACGAGGAAGGTCACTCTCTTGAAAAGGTCAGACTACTGTCTCTGTCCTCCTCCTACACTTGAGTGGGGGGGGGGTGGGGGGGTTAAGAGGTGCCCAATGGGTTATAAAATAATTAAAACCAATATAAAAGGTAAGGTAAAAGAAGTTTTGCTTTGGCAATGATAAATTAATTTTGTCCTGCCAGTAAAGCTTATTTGAATTTGGATTGCATACCTAGAGATGAATATCTTAGCTGTATGCTGAAATGTTGTTTTATGAGCAATAAAATATTTTTTCAGCATACAAGCTTAGACATTTATCTCTTGGTAAGCAGTCTCTTATTTCTTACACTGTAATTATTGTATAGCCCTTTGGGTGTCTCTTATACTCACCTACAATTTTATTTATCTGTGATGGTTACACGGGGATGTCCCTAAATTGACTACTTGGATAGGAATTTGAATGTAGGAATTTGAATGATAAATGATTCTTCCTTTGCCTCAGATCTGCTCTACCCATATGGAACCTCAGTTGACACCATGAGTCCAAAATCAGATGATGGAAGTTCACCATTAGTAGGTCTTTCCACAGATGTTCCACTTTTTGGGAGAAATCGCACTTCCCTCTATGTAAGCATGGTTCTGGAATGCTTAATATTCTCAAATTTAGCAGTTCTTAGATTAGACACTTAACAAAAAATGTTTAAAGGACAACTGAAGCGAGAAGAATATGGAGGCTACCATATTAGTTTCTGTTTAAACAATACCAGTTCCCTGGCAGTCCTGCTGGTCTATTTGGCTGCAGTAATGTTTGAATCGCACCTGAAACAAGCATTCAGCTAATCTTGTCCGATCTGATAATAATGTCCATAACTCCCAACTGTCCCTCTTTTGGAGTGACAGTCCCTCTTTGGGAGCGCTGTCCCTCTGTCCCTCTTTCCTCCTCATTTGTCCCTCTTTCAGGACTTTGTCCCTCTTTCTATGTAAATATTTGTATTTCTCTACTGAAAAATGTGTTTGACTCTAAACTTTATTCCCATCCTTTAATATTGATATTTCTAATTTTCCAATGTAAATATGAAGGAAAATGAACCAGGATAGAAAGGACCAGTGTCTTTTGAGTTATAAAACAATCCATTTTTCTTATGAAATCTTTATGGTATTCATGACTATGGGTGTGTCGGTGCGGGATAAGGGGTGTGGCAGGGGCATGGCTTAAGTGTCCCTCTTTCTCATCTCAAAAAGTTGGAAGGTATGATACTATCAGAAACACCTGATCTGCTGCATGCTTGTTGAGGGTATATGGCTAAAAGTATTATAGGTAAAGGATCGGAAGGACAGCCAGGCAACAGGTATTGCTTAAAAGGAAATAAATATGGCAGCCTCCTTATCTCTCATGCTTCAGTTGTCCTAGTCTTCAAGCATATCAAAACCAGACTCCAACTAAAATTTCAGTACTGTTTTTTTGTCTGCTTTCTGTAACTCTAGAGAAGTTCTCTTAAAGTGGGACAAAACTCTGACATCCATTCATTCCGAATTCCGCGGAAACGCTGCATTACCGCAACTCGAAAATTTTAGCCTAATCACATAACTCGAAAGCTTTTTAGCGGAAATTAGATTAATGCTGTAATTTTAGGACAGTCAGAAAACTTTGAAAGTATTAGGTAAATCAGAGAATGCAGAAATTTACCGTGGTTGCTAATCGGAAATGTGGTTCTTCTCGCATAATAGCGTTCATGCTCAAAAAAAATTGCTGATTTTGCATTTTATTTTATTTTTACAATTAACCTTTTCGAAAAAATAATAATTTTGCAGAAATCAAAAGTTCAGATTTCTGGGGAATTCTGAAGAATCGGAAAGACGCTTATCGGAAAGCAGAAATTCCATCGGAATCGGAAATCGGCTTTTCCGACCATCCCTAGTGTCCATACCAAAACAAAAAAGGCTACATATGGATTGTAATATTGGTCACTGGTCTTGACAATGTTTGAGAGTTTAGAGTCCTTTCCATTAACATTACACCTCACCTTTGTCCATAAAAGAGATAATTAGATATCACAGTATGAATAAGTCATTTCTGCATTTGGCAAAATATAACCATTTCCTTTTTCTTTTTCGCAGGTGGATAATAATGGTTTGCTGTCCTTCCGTTCAACCATCTCACAATACGTACCGCAAGCCCTCCCGCAGGCTTTTGGAAACCCCTTCTTGGCTCTGTTTTGGTCAGACATAAATAACCAAGTAGCCGGTGATATATTTTATCGCCAGAGCACCGATCCTGATCTGCTGTCTCGGGCCACCTCTGATATCCATGCCTACTTTCACAATGTGACTTTCACAGCTCATTGGGCGTTTGTAGCCACCTGGCACAGAGTTGCATATTATGGGTCAAACACCAACAAGGTAAGAAAACTAATGAATGGTCATTAAAGGAGCACTTAAGCCAAATTAAATAAAATTGTTTTACTCACCTGGGGCTCCTACCAGCCCCCTGAAGCTGTCCGTCGCCCACGTAGACTAGCTCGATGCTCCTGGCCCCGTCGGCAGCCAGGAGCAGACAGGCCGGGAACGCGAGTGATTCTTCACGTTCCTGGCCGTAATAGCGCCCTCTATGCTGTTATAGCATATAGCATATATCATATAACAGGCAGCATAGAGGGTGCAATTACGGCCAGGAACGCAAAGAATCACTCGCATTCCCGGCCTGTCGGCTCCTGTCACCGACACCGGAAATGGCTGCCGGCGGGGCCAGTAGCATCGGAGCGAGTCTATGTGGGCACCGGACAGCTTCAGGGGGCTGGTAGAAGCCACAGGTGAGTAAAACTCTTTTTTTTTATTTGGCTTAAGTGACCCTTTAAAACAGATATCTCTTTTTATCTCTCTCTTTTGTGTGAGGGTTCCTCTTTTATGCTCCATACAGCCCATCCTTTTAGTTTGATTTATAAAGGTGACGTCTCTACATCAGCCAGTTACTGGACATACACTACCATGGCTTAGAGAAGACACAGCTAGATGACAACTTTGTTGGGCCTAGAAAGGAGCAATGTAGGATGAAGCTCAAGGAACTGGAGGAAGTGGAGCTTTTGGGGTTCTGGGATGGGCCGTGATGACCTGTCACTCAACCTCCTTCCAATGTTAGCCTGCAGATGAATCTAAGGGTTGTAGAATGGGGTGAAAAAGAATAGTGTAGGTAGGAACAGCACAGAACTGCCCAGTGGTGGATTGATGTGACCCTCTGAATTAAAAACCTCCGTAGGTAAGGATGGGACAGTGGATTGCAGTTTAAAGTGTATCCTCCTGGTAGGGAGATGAAAGTGCAGGAAAAACCAAAATTGTCGAACATGGCTTTAAATTAGGATTGAATATGACTTTTTGTCAACGCTTAAGTCTGTCCAACTTCAGTGCACAGTTAAGTTGTCCGTCCTAAATGCTCCTCCTCTCTGCTTACAGGTGAACACGTTTCAGGCTGTGCTGAGCACCGACGGCAATCAGACATTCCTCCTCTACAATTATGCTGATATTCAGTGGCCAAGTGTGGCAAATGGTTCCATCCAGGAAGGACGTACTGCCCTGGTGAGTATACCCATTACCGGTTGAGTTAAAGTCATGGCATTTATAGGTGCCTTTTGACAGCAGATAAACCATTACACAATTGGCAAAAATGTGGCGTTGGTGAGTGAACCCACATAACTCATTGAACAGAAGTTATTTAATTCATCGGTAGCTTTTGATAGCTGATGAACTATATGCAGTTTGCCTTCAAAAAACACTTGCTGATGAGTTACACCTACAAGTTTATTTCATTAAACCCTTAACATTTGATTAAATACATATACAAAATGTGGCTCTCATCGGACATTTGTCAGCACATTTCTCCCCATTTCTGCCCACATGTAATGAAGGGGGCATTGGGGGGGGTTGTTTACTGCTGACTTATGACTCGAGTATAAGCCGTGAAGACCCCCACTTTTGGGATAATTTTATGGCCCCAAAAACGTGGCTTATACTCAATTGTTTACAGTAGATGTAAAAGTGTTTTTCCATTATTTCCTGTATTCTACAGGCTGGGCTTAATAGTGGATTCAACTCAGGATACTACACAATCCCAGGTTCTATGACTCCATCTATAAGGAATATATCATCTACAAGTAATGTCAATGTACCTGGGCGTTGGGCATTCAAAATGGACCAGTTACATCCAGAAGATATCGCTGGAAATATCGGTAAGTGTGCACTGTTTTCCCACTCCTTAGTAAAGAGCATGTGATTTGCAAATGTGTTTATTGCTTGTTTATTACCGGAAATATATTGATGGCCAATAAAGGAAATTCTACAAACACTGTTTTGTTTTTCATTTTAGATAATTCTACAGATGTTCTTTTGGAAACTACGATTGCCCCAATCTACAGAACATCTACTCCAGCTCCTGTATTATACTCTTCAGGTACATTCACTGAGTTGTTCTTTTTTCTTTTCTGCCAAATAACTGTTTGGATGAGTGTTGTATAAGTATTGATTTCGTATTAACCACTTCACAACAGAGGGGTTTTAACCCTTGAGCACCAGAGCAATTTTCACCTTTCAGCGCTCCTTCCATTCATTCGTCTATCACTTTATAATTACTTATCACAATGAAATGAACTATATCTTGTTCTTTTCACCACCAATTAGGCTTTCTTTAGGTGGGACATTATGCCAAGAATTATTTTATTCTAAATGTGTTTTAATGGGAAAATAGGAAAAAATGTGGGAAAAAGTTTATTATTTTTCAGTTTTCGGCCTTTATAGTTTTTAAATAATGCATGCTACTGTAATTAAAACCCATGAAATGTATTTGCCCTTTTGTCCCGGTTATAAAACCGTTTAAATTATGTCCCTATCACAATGTTTGGCGCCAATATTTTATTTGGAAATAAAGGTGCATTTTTTTCAGTTTTGTGTCCATCCCTAATTACAAGCCCATAGTTTATAAAGAAACAGTGTTATACCCTCTTGACATAAATATTTAAAAAGTTCAGTCCCTAAGGTAACTATTAATGTATTTTTTTTAATTGTAATAATTTTTTTTTTCAATTACAAAAAAAAAAGGTTGGGGAGTGTGGGAGGTAATGAGTTATTTTTTAGTGTATAACTAATATATTTGTATATGAAAAAATGCTTTAGGGTGTAGTTTTACTATTTGGCCACAAGATGGCCACAGTAAGTTTTTGTTTATGCAACCTGCAAGCGTACAGGAAGTACGCTTGCAGGAAGTTCAGGGAGGCTGGGAGGCTATTTTTTCACAATGATCGCGCTGCTTCTCGTAGAAGAAGCACTTCCTATGATACCGGGATCCAAATATGCATGTGTATATACTTTCTTCTGGCCCAGATTTGATCTGCAATAAAGAGACATCCAAAACCAGATTACAGCGTGCAAGTCTTCGGCATCGCCCCTGAGTGCAATGACATGCACGCCTCTATATTGACTATATACGCAACCATTACTGACATATGCATCTAATGTCAAGCCTCAACCAGCTATGCTGCGAGCTTAGAAAGTTTGTTTGGCTGTTGGCTAGCCCGCTCACGTGTACCACTGGTAGAAATGTGGACTTCTGTGCGATTTCTCACGTCTCAGCTAAAGCTGATGTGGTGCAGTGACTTGGTAATCCCTTCACGGTAGGATGCGGACTGCCCCATTATCATACTATGGAACTCCGTGCAGCCGCCGCTAGGAGGAAGGTTGCGGAGGTACGGGGACATACACCACGCCTACTGAACAGAGGACATCAAGGAACACATGAAGCGTTTCATCCACTTAGGATTTCTTCAGACGTGCAGCTTCAGGTTAAAGGGCACATACTTTTATACCCAATAAGGCATTTACATATAGCGGAAAATTTTAAAAACACAGTTGCCATGTTCACTGTATGGGAAGCAGTCAGTTAACCATTAAAGTTACTCATAAGCCCCCCAAAATGAGTTTTACTCACCTGAGGCTTCCAATAGCCCCCTGCAGCTGTCCAGTGCCATGGCCGTGTCCCTCAGATCTTCTTGTTACCGCCGGCGGGCACTTCCGGTTTCGCCGTCAGCCGCCGACAGGCTGGGAATGCGAGTGATTCTTCACGTTCCCAGCAACAATAGTGCCCTCTATGCTGCTATAGCAGTCCTCTATGCTGCTATAGCAGCATAGAGGGAGCTATTGTGGCTGGGAATGAGAGGAATAACTTGTGTCCCCAGCCTATCGGCGGCTGACGGCGAAACCGGAAGTGGCCAGCGGCGGGGACAGGAGGATCGGAGGGACACGGCGAGGGCACCGGACAGCTGCAGGGGGCTATTGGAAGCCCCAGGTGAGTAAAACTCTTTTTTTTTGGTCTTAAGGGTCACTTTAAAGTGGACCCAAACCAAACATTTTTTTTATTTCAAAATATTTAGTTGCACCACTCTGACACATACAAAGATAAATAAACACTCCTTCAAACCTATGAGCATTTCAGTGCATGCTTTTCACCCTTCTCTTTTCATAACTAGGGTTATACTGGGGGCAACCATTAGCAATTCCTCCATTGCCGGACACCATCTACTCCACCAGTTTGCCGGAAAAATCCCAGCAATTTGAAAGGAAGGGAGGGGTTCCTCCAATAAATGTAAAATATTTTATATTTGTCATCATGCAGCTGAAAAAAAGGCTGCTATTTATTATCATAATTTAGAAAATAGATTTTATTTCTGAAATCTTGTATTTTTAATTTGGGTCCACTTTAAGCACTTTGATTAGCAGTGGGTTCCATATTACAGAAACGCCTTCATATTCAAATCCTTGTTTAGTCCAAACGGCATTAAACTCCCACATTTATAGATCAATTCCGATTCCTTTTTTCTAAGTTCACGATCAAAATTGCCACGCCTGGGGCTAATATTTAGTTTATATATGCCCATAACTTGCAAGCCCCTTGGACTTGAGTCATGTTCTGTTTGGAAATGCATAACCATGGGATTGAAGTTTTTCCTATCCACATTTGGGTTTCTTATATTTGCCACATGTTCTCTTATACGGACATTTAGAGCCCTATATGTCTTTCCTACAAATGCGATCGTATGGACAATATCCAAATATGGAAATTTCAAACATATTTTTTATTTCTGCTTTTGGCCAAGAAATATAAATATTCAATCAAGCCAATTTTGCATTAGCACAATCAAGGACAGGTACTGTCCACTTTTTTTGTTAAAAAAAACACATTCAGTATAACATTGCCATTAGAACACCTCTGCAACAGGCAAGGGAAGTTTATGGGCGTGACCAAATAATGTATGTGAACTTGGCAAACAAGGGTTTTAATTAACATTTTGTGACATCCCTGACATGAGTTGAGTGATGACCCACCAAACATTCTCCTCACTACTTGATCCACAGTTTTCTTCTAGAACCCAGGTGATGTTTTCACACCTTGTCAATAAAATGCCCTTTTATGCCACAATTATAAAAAGAAGTTGAATAAGTATCTTCTAGAAGAAAACTCAGAAGAAAAAGTTAATTGCAAATGGGCTCTTGCCCCTTCACGACTACCAGATGTGCTTCTCACAGTCACACTGACATGTAACTTCTTATCAGGTATCACAGAGACAATAAGCCATACATAGCTGCAGTCAGAGAAGTTGGGTGCTATAGCACTGGGATATTGGCATAGTGGATAGCTCCCTTGCCTTGCACTATCTTCATGGAGGTCATATGTTCTCCCTGTGTCTACGTGGGTTTCCACCGGCACTCTGGTTTCTTCCCACATTCCAAAAAACATACTGATAAGTTTATTGGCTCCCCACTACAACTGGCTCTAGACTATGGTACATGCACTACACGATATTAGATTGTGAGCCCCTCTGAGGGACTGTAAAGGGTAATACTCTGTACAGTGCAGCGGAATATGTCGGCACTATGTACATACTAAATAATTCTAATAATAATATTAACCATTATAACTTCAATTTTGGAAAAGGTATACCCGCCAAGCTCTAAGTAGTTTAGTACTGTGTATTGACATGCAATAAAGTTGAACGCAAGTTCCTGCCTGTGGAGTGCCTCCTTCTACTAGAATTTATATCACGGTGTGGAGCAGGGGTGGTGTACCTGCTTGGAGGAGTTGCACCGGCACCGACTCTCCCGCAGGGATTGAGTCCCAAGGAGTCAAGTTCAATCATTCATTACTAGTTTAGTACTTTATGCATAAGTCTTATCATATAATTTCAGGATGACTTTCATCTTTTTACGAATGGTCCTTCTTAGTTACCAGCCCTGAATATTATTTGTGATAATTAATTATTTTGAAACAAAGTGACAGTAATTATATATCTATTTTTCAGATCTTCTCTATCCTTATGGACCTCTCATTGATGCCGTCAGCCCAACGTCAGATGATGGCGGAACACCGTTAATCCCTCTTTCGACATCACTACACCTCTTCGGCAGAAACTACTCCTCTCTTTATGTGAGTAGATTTCTTCAAAATGTCCAACCCAGATAAACAATAAGGGATTTGTAGTTTACCATAAACTGCATCATCTTCAAATATTCCTACTGTCACGCCAGGAGGTAGGCACAAGATCCAGCCTTCAAGCTGCACATTA
This sequence comes from Hyperolius riggenbachi, assembly GCF_040937935.1. Taxonomy (NCBI): domain Eukaryota; kingdom Metazoa; phylum Chordata; class Amphibia; order Anura; family Hyperoliidae; genus Hyperolius; species Hyperolius riggenbachi. Next base: position 376,797,372 of record NC_090651.1, read on the forward strand.
TCCACTCCTTGCTGCCGTACAGTGTGGACACAAAGTTCATACAGTCTGCCCTTCTATTAAGATAGGATGGGAAGCCTTTACATTGACTTTAAGACATTTCCCTCTCATTGATATATATATATATATATAGTGTGTGGTCCAGTATAAGTCATGGAGAGAATCCAAAGACATAACAACAAAAGTTGTTTAAGTGATACCTTTAATGCCTAACTGTACGAGAATTATCTGCAAGCTTACAAAGAAATCTTGTACAGTTTGTCATTTGAGTTATAATCTAAACAACGTTTGTAGTTACATCTTCAGAGACATATCAGAACAGTCCTTCTGTTCAGTGTTGTTCAATTCTGTCTTACCCTCTTTCTGCAGAGTTCCCTGGGCTTTGTCCTTGGTCATCTTCTATTCTCTCTCTTTACCTTGTTCAATGAAACTCCCGATTTGACGTTCATAACCACTTGTTATATGTTGATGACACTTTAGTCTACCCATCAACTCCTGATTTGTGTCTCATTTGTTAATTTATTTATTGTATTTATAAAGTGCCAACATATTATGCAGTGCTGATGTAGGGAAGGAGGTGGGATGAGGACACAGAAGGTGCAGGTTGAGGAGAGGAGCAGACCCACCACTCCCCTGGTCCTGTTGTCTGGTCTGGGTGTGTGACTGAGGTGAAGGCCTCCATAGGAGAAGGCAGCCTCTCTAATCTCCAGCCGGAAATCTCCTAATGTTTACAGAGTACATAGTCTTGTCACTAACTGTCCCTCTGAGGAACTAACAATCTAATTTCTACCATAGTCATATGTCCCCATAACCTAGGGCCAGTTTAGGGGAAAGCCAATTTATCTGTATGTTTTTGTGATGTGGAAGGAACCCAGATTGCCCGAGGAATCCCATGCACACATTGGGAAAACATTAACACTCTGTGCAGTTAGTGCCCTGGCTGGAGACCTAGCGCTGCAAGGCAAGTGGCCTATCTACTACATCACCATTAAATGACTTCCCCTCACCTAACAATGTGCCCTCAAACTTTCCTGTTCAAAACTATCTAACCAATTTTCTACATTAACCATTAACAAACAGCTAACTTCAATCAACCCTGATTCTGGTATCTCTTCAACCTACTTTATCTTATGCACACCATCCCCTTAGCCTAGTAAGGCCGAGATATTTTATTCTATTTTGTGTGTCTGTGATTTATCTTATATTCGTAGACAACAATCTCTGCTAATTTAATGTACAGAACTGCAAAATATGTCTCATCAATGTGCCATCTCCGGTGATGCTTGTGAAATTTCTCCAAAGTCATTTTCACAATGCTATTTTTAATGTCGAAAAAATATTCATGAATATTCATGAAAATACATGGCATTTTCGCAATATGTTAAAAAGCGCGAAAATCCTTTAAGAGCAAAAATCCACAAATTATTCACGTATTTAACATTATTTTCATGAACATTAATGCAAAAAGAATAGCGACATTTTTTTGCTTATCACTGTCCACCTCGAGGTTGTTCACCCAGCTCTCGCCATTTCACTAACCAGATCTCCCTTCAGTTGCCGGCACCTCTAGCTACCTAATACATGGGGGCACTTCTAGCTACTTAATACTGAGGGTACTTCTGGCTACCTAATGCTAAGGAACACCTGTAACTATAACAGACAAGGTTAGTATGGGAGACGTAACATCTGGGACAGCCAGCACTCTTGCAGTGGAGTTGGGTGGTGTTTTGTAGGTTTATGGATGGTGAAGTCTAAGGACCCAGGACATCTGTGCCTATAGGCTCCTGAGATGTAAATCCCAGCCTGGATGCTGTTGAACATGTGTAGGTGCCAGTAAAAAAGGACTGCCATTGATGATAATCATTAGGCTAAAATGCCCAAGTTTTGTCCAGGCACTGAGAGAACAGCTATTTAATGTTGTATTTACTGTAAGGTCTCTTTCTAGAGCTGGATATATAAATTCCCCTCCGAGGAGATTTCTTATAAAATCCGATAGTGTTATTATTATTACTTTCATCAGTTGTTTAGTTATAATGAATGATAAATGACACATTGTGATTATTCCGCGTACCAATACTTTCACTAGTTGTCCACACAAAGATGGTTGTAGATTATCACAGGGACATTAAACTATAGTTGGGATTAGATTTAAACTAATAGAGGTAATGAATGCAATGTGGATAATTAAGAACATTAGTAGCAAAGGAAAGAGTCTCATATTTTTATTTTCAGTTATATAGCTTTATTTGTAACATTGCGTCATGCTGTCCTGTTTGCAGTTTAGAAACCCCACTCTGTATTTTAAGCTGTAAAACCAATAATAGCTAATGGCCCTTTGAACTTTCCTGCAGTAAAACCTAATCTCAAGCTGTCTCTCCCAGTTTCTTGGCAGTTTAAAGCGGCACTATGGCGAAACATTGTACAATTTAAAATATGTGCAAACATAAACAAATAAGAAATACGTTTTTTCCAGAGTAAAATGAGCCATAAATTACTTTTCTCTTATGTTGCTGTCACTTACAGTAGGTAGTAGAAATCTGACAGAAGCAACAAGTTTTGGCCTAGTCCATTCCTTCGTGGGGGGTTCTCCAGTATTTATTTATTTTCAAAAGCACTTCGTGAATGGCAGTTGCTCTGTCAAACTGCAGAAAAACTGTGTAGCGAGCAGGGAGGCTGGCCAGCATCAATGTTTAAATCCTTTTTAGGGAATATCTTTATAAAGAATAAAAGCCTTGCTAAGAATTCTCTAGGAGGAGATGGACTAGTCCAAAACCTGTCTCTTCTGACAGATTTCTACTGCCTACTGTAAGTGACAGCAACATGGGAGAAAAGTAATTTATGGCTCATTTTACTCTGGAAAAAATGTACTTTTTTTGCCTGTTTGCACATTTTTTTTAATTTTTACATTTTTTGCTATAGTTCCCCTTTAAGCTCTTCAGAAAACAGGACTGAGTTTGACCAAGTTGGTTGAATAGTTCATAGAAGCTCTTTTGCATAGATAACAACTCAAGTTTTTTTAAAAGCACGATCAGACTCTTTTCTTTGCAACTAATGTTCTATTTACTTTCCATGCTACACATACAATTTATTATCTCAAAAGTTTATTTTTGTTTCAGATTTACATAAAAAGCTCCTCTGAGGTCAAGTTAGCAACATGGTTATGCTCTCTGTAAAGCACTGTGCAAGCTGTTAGCACTATGTAACAGTATTATAATAATATACAATACAATTACATTTGTAAATTGCGTTTCTCCCATAGGACTCAAAGCGCATAGATATGTCTCAGATCAATACAGGGTTGCAGGCTGGACTGTGTTACAGAGGAAATAGGTGGTAATAAATGCCAGACAGGTGGCTTTTCAGTTAGGAATTGAATGCCTTTTAGGGATGGAGATGTCCTGATTGTGTGTGGCAGGGAGCTCCAAAGGTTTTGAGGTGGACTCTGGGGGTGACGAAGTTATTAGATCCTTTTGATCTAAGATTGTGGGGGGAGGGTGATGCAGATGCAATAAGTCCTTCAGGTATCCAGGACCCAGATTGTGCAAGGATTTGAGTGTCAATAAGCCAATCTTAAAGTGGATCCAAAATAAATTTTTACTCATTGCATAATTGTGTTCCTTTCATATAGTTTATAAGGCATTCCTCAAGCCAAATACTTTTTTTGTTTTGTTTTAATACTCGAATTCCCTTTAAACTAAGCAAGCTACGCCCACAGCTCCTTTTGTGCCTTGGCACTGTAGCAAGGGCTTATGGGAGCTCAGTCTGGGCAGGAGGAGGTTACTAGCTATTGATTTTAGAGACAGAGGGGAGGAGGGAGGAGGAGAGGGGACTGAATTTATACACAGGCAAGCTGATAGCATCTCTAGCCCTCAGCCTGTGACAATGTGACAAACAGAACATGGCTGCCCTCATTGTATCACAGGAATAAATAAGCATAAACTTTTGTAGCTGTTTGCAGCTAGATACGCTGTGTAAACTATCTAAACTTTAGATAAAATATATAGACAACTTACTTGTTATAGTTAGTTTTTCATTTCAGATCCGCTTTAAGCACAATTCTCAATGTTATTAGTAGCCAGTGGAGTGAGTGAACGGTTGGTGTTATGTGGCAATGGCAGGGTTGGCTAGTTAACAGACTTGCAGCGGTATTCTGTACAACAAACAATAATAATAACATGCTCATATCCTTTTCTCTTGAACAGGTGAATAATAATGGCTTATTGTCCTTCCGATCTTCCATTTCACAATTTACACCACAACAACTTCCTGTCGCTTTGGGAAACCCATTTTTGGCTGTGTTCTGGGCAGATATAAACAATCAGGTAGCAGGAGACATATATTATCGTCAGAGCACCGATCCAGATCTTCTGCACCAAGTCTCTTCCGATATCAGAACTTACTTCCACGATGAGGATTTCACAGCTCAGTGGGTGTTTGTGGCCACGTGGCACAGAGTGGCGTATTTTGGATCTAATACTAATAAGGTAAAATTTCACGTTTTCTGCAAACATTGCATTGAATAGTGATAGTATCACTAAATCTTTGATGGAATTATTATTTAATGTTATACTATTATACTTTATAAATGTCACATGTGTTGAACCCAGGGCCAGATTTACCATAAGGCAATGTAGGCATGTGCCTACAGGCACCTGATGATGTAAAGGCGCCTCCCTCCCCACCCCAAGTGCCTGCCCTCCTGCCTTACCTATGCAGAGTCCTGAGCGGAGTGGAAATGAGAGGCCACTCACCTGACTCTCAGCATTCCACTGATAAGATCTACCTTCAACTGGGGGCACCTCTAGCTACCTAATACTGAGGGTACCTCTAGCTTCCTAATACTGAGGGTACCTTTGGCTACCTAATACTAAATGGCACTAGCCACTAGCCAGCACAATAGAGGTTTCATTTGGTGGGGGTTTGTTAGTTCTTGAAAGACAAAGTTTAGGGAGCCAGGACATCTGTGCCTATAGGCTCCTGTGAGGTAAAACCGGGCCTGGTTAAAAAATGAGAAAACCCATCAGCTGAGCTCTACAAAGGCCCTAGGGAAAATGCCACATGTTATTTCAAATTGTGTATCTTAATTCTGAGGACCATTGAACCTCTCCATTATGCTTGTAGCATAACCTGTCAGGCTTGGGGTGTCCTTGCTGCTGCCAATCACTCTATTTAAACAAGTGTGGAAACTATCTCTCATGATTTGTACAACAAATTACTCATGCAGTAGAGGAGATACCTGGGCTGTCTGTAATGAGACACAGAGTACAGATTCCAACCTTGTATCTATCCCAAAGAATTGCTGTCTGATTGTAAGCAAATAATATGCAGTTAGACTGCTGGACGCTCCTTTGTGTTTTTGATACTTCTATTGATTCATGCTACCGATAAAGTTAATTCACAAAACATGTTATTTTTCACCTTAACTATTAGAAAAGATATTTTTTTAGATGAAACAGTACAGGGGAAACGCAAAAAAATTAGAATATCATGCAAAAGTCTATTTATTTCAATAATTTACCTTAACCTCCCCAGCGGTATGGACAGAAATGTCCATCCATAAAAACATGTTATAAACAGTATAAACGTGCATACACATCAAAACTCTCCTGCACTGTATACTAGACCCTTGCTTGACACATTTTGGCAAGTTACAGGAAAAAAAAAGTTTTAAAAATGCATTTTATCACTTTTTGCAAAGAAATCCTGGGAAAATTGAACGCCGGGGAGGTTAAAAGGTGAAACTATTCTATGAAACAGACTCATTACATGCACAGCGAGATATTTCAGGCCTTTATTTGTTATAATGTTGATAATTATGGCTCACAGCTTATGAGAAGCCCAAAATCAAAATCTCAGACCATTAGAATATTGTGAAAATGTTCAGTATTCTCAGCTCAAAGTGTCAGACTCTAATCAGCTAATTCGCCCCAAAACACCTGCAAAGGGGCCCTATTTCATGTATTAGTTTCACCTTTAAGTTGGATTACTAAAAGAAACGACTGTTGCACGATACTCAAATGTTTTCGAGATTCACGTGTAAGTAACATCAAACATATTTTGAGTATTTTTTTGCACTCTGGTGGCTTTAAAGTGGGCTAAAACAGGACTTCAAAAATTCTTGCACCTTTTTTGGGGGGCAGCAGCTGAGGATTCTGTCTCATTTGTTGATCATCGCAATATCACACATCATTGCACTTGATCGACCATGTCAGCCTGAGTTTTCTCAGCATGTCGGATCAATACATTCAACCAATTTCAGTGTGGAATTGGTCTAATCACCAATCGGGAATGCTTGTTGTGGCACCTATTTTCATTAAATCAGATGGTTGACCGCCAACAAGTTGACAGATCTATGGCTACTTCTAATTTTTAAAGATCCCTGATGCCTGAATGACACAGGCATTGTTCTCCTCACTCCAAACAAGTCCGGCCCATGGTATGCCGCTCATTGTCCCTCCATCCCCCTTTATAGCAATAGACACGCCTGCAGTCTGTACAGCATCGAGCCCTAAACTGTCACCTGAGGGATCCAGTCCCAATCTCTGCCAGGTGGCAGCAATCCTTAGTGTGTATGTAGCTTATAGGCTAAAATTCTATTCCTCTCTAGGTCAGTGGATTTACACGTTCGTAGATTTGTTATGGGGGGAAAAAGTATATATTATTATTATAAAAGAATTGGGTGATGTGATGTATTCCTATATTCATAGTATGGTTACATAAAGTAACCATGTACATTCAAGACCAATTACTTCATTCTTCTTTCACTTATAAATGATCATGTTTTCACAGGTGGACACATTTCAAGCTGTTGTCACTACTGATGGCAACCAGACCTTCCTCTTCTACAACTATGCAGATCTTCAGTGGCCAAGCATGCGAGAAGATGGTTCAAGATATGATGGACCTCTAACACTGGTGAGGGAATTGTTATTGACACTTATGAGTCAGCAATAGATTCAAACCAGCTCTTTTGTTTCTCAAGCGGTTTGAGGGAGCTGACATGTTGCATCAACTTGGTCTTCTCAAGTGAATTTGAAATTGAGGTTTAAATGAAAACATCTTCTCACTTGTATGTCTCATGACAAATGTATTCTGACTTCAGTTCTCAATTTGGTAACCTCCTAACCGGGGTTCATTATGACACCTCATGGACAGCGGAGATTCACCGATATGATCACTTCAGGCAGATAGCAGAACCATTCCAGAGGTCTGTATCTTGATAATCACATCTTCTTTTATTAGGGCAACAATACAGATGTGATGCTGGGAGATACATACACTGGGGAAAGTAAAAAAAGGCGTACGTACATAAAGGGTGTCGGGAAAAAATGGCGCGGGGTGTAAACGATAAGCGTTATTACCGTTTATAAAAAAATTGTGTTGTATTTCGTTTACAAATAATGTTTTACAAATTTAGAAATCATTAAATAATGTGTTCAAATTGCCAATTGTGAAATCTTTAATCTTCCCTGTTTCAAAAGTGAAACTTATAATTACGTTTGTTAAAAAACGATAATATATGTTATATGGTTATAATTGTATATTATTGTGAATAACCTTCATTTATTGTTTCTTCTTATAATAAAATTTGAAAATATTGTTTATAACGATGATATAAATGTAACTACGTTCGTAATAAATTGTTGTAAAACATTAGTAAGTATTACTAAAATTGTACTAAAACTAAACCTAATCCTACTCTCACACAGAACCCTCCCTATACCTATCCCTTAGACCCCCCTGGTGGTGCCTAACCCTAACCACCCCCCTGGTGGTGCCTAACCCTAACCACCGCCCTGGTGGTGCCTAACCCTGACCAATCCCCTGGTGGTGCCTAACCCTAACCACCGCCCTGGTGGTGCCTAACCCTAACCACCGCCCTGGTGGTGCCTAACCCTAACCACCCCCTTGGTGGTGCATAACCCTAACCACCCCCTTGGTGGTGCCTAACCCTAACCACCCCCTTGGTGGTGCCTAACCCTAACCACCCCCTTGGTGGTGCCTAACCCTAACCACCCCCTTGGTGGTGCCTAACCCTAACCACACCCTTAGTGGTGCCTAACCCTAAAACCCCCCGTTCTGATCGCTTAATTGTATGGATAATAATGTTTTACAAGTAGTGAATGTAAAAAATGTATTGCAATTTATGTTACGTACTGATCGCTTTATTTTGTGAATAATAATGTTTTACATACAGTAAAGGATAACATTTTAAATAATGTTTTAATTAAATACAATAAATCATCACAAGTGCAGTGATAAAACATCAAAAATCTGCGGGTGCTGTTTGTAAAACGTTAATAATCTCCAGCGCCCTTTGTAAAACGTTAATAAACTCCGGCGCCCTTTTTTCCTCTTTGGCGCACGTTAAACGATCTGGCATTCAATGGCCGTTTTTGTCCACTTGTCTCATGCGCCCATATTTCCCAGCTCCCAAAAAAAGACCTCTGCAATACAGTTACCTCAGATATCTTTCCCAGAGTGCTCTGCTTGAGCAACTGCCAACAGAAAGTAGGAGGGGAAAATGTACATACCGGAAAAGGGGCGTTACAGAAAAAGGCCACAGGGTGGCTGTGCTGCATACTAACTGAAAAATATACATGTTGTAGAGAGATATAACAGCAGTCAGAGTAGCAAAGCAATAATGGTGGCTGGATAGTGTATGATGGTGGCTGGAAAGTGTACTGGTTAAGGGCTCTGCCTTTGACATGGGAGACCAGGGTTCGAATCCTGGCTAGGTCAAGTACCTATTCAGTAAGGAGTTCAAGGGCAAGATTCCCTAACACTGCAGGGTGGCCTCTTGAGCGCGTCCCAGTGGCTGCAGCTCTTGAGCGCTTTGAGTCCAACAGGAGAAAAGCGCTATACAAATGTTTGGATTATTATTGGATTTTTAATAATGAGCTTCGGCTTAGGCAGAACAAAGGTATTTGTCTATTAGACCAGCAATTTAGCTGACAATATATTAGTGGTAGAGAACAAATCTGCTTATTACTACTCTTCCACGTCAGATTGATCCGTATTTAGAATGAGCCTTAACTTTTACTGTTATGATTACTATTCTAAAACGTCTATAAATCTACTATTCTTGCTCTTAAAAATAGGCTGGAATAAATAGTGGCTTCAACACTGGATACTACACACTCCCAGGATCCCTGTCACACGACATCAGGAATGCATCGTCCACCAGTAACGTCAATGTCACCGGACGCTGGGTCTTTAAAGTGGGCAACCTACATCCAGAGGACATCAACGGGGCTTTAGGTAAGAAGAAAAATGAGAAAATTATGCTATATGTGCTGTAATTTACTTCACACGAACTTAATGATGAAGACTCTCCAAATCACTCATTAACATACAAAAATTATTGATGAATTGTTAAAATCGTTGATGCAAAATCCGAAAATTAGTTCATGTCTACTTTTTATTGTAACTGGCATTAAAGTGGACCTTGACTCGTGCACAGGACAGAAGGAAAATATAGAGAAATACACCCTGTATGTATTTAGATTTTGATCTCTCAGCCAAGTCAAGTCATGTTCAAACAAGATGGCGCCGGACTCGGATGCCACGGCCACAGGGCTCCGGCCTTTTTTGCTTTTTTAAAGCACTCTCTTCCTCCACTCACCTCTGAGTTTCACTTCTGCTGAGGTAGGAGGTGGCGGAGGACATGGACACTGCTGGTCTCAATCCGGACCAGCCACGGATCGCAGTCTGCAGGCCGGCAAGAGGATCAAGCTGATCGGGGCCCACGTGCAGTGCGGAGGAAACACGGAGCTCAGCTGATCTGCCGCCGCTGCCTCCATCAACGGACTCCGGACCATCAGCGCCACCACGTTTCACTACGCATGCCCAGGCACTGCGCTGCTTCATCCTGCCTCAGGCAGGGAACTCGGCATCGTGATCAGCTGCTGCTGCCGGGGAGCCACCTCGGGCACACGTGGGATGCTTCGCTCTCATCTGACCAGGCCGGAAGGAGAGCCGAGAGAAGGGACGCCCCCACCATTCTGCAGCGCGGATTGCTGCAATCCCTTGTCGGGCTGCCTCGCTCAGGTGAGCCTGATGGCGTTGCTGCTCCCCCACGCCAGACCACCATCTCTGCTAGGGCATCCTCCAAGTCCACCTCGCTGCCTGCTGCAGGGCCGCCGCTCGGTCCCACCGGTGCTGATCCACTCTCCTCACTGCTCCTCACTCCTCACATGCCCGATTGGCGGCATGCCAGCTGATCGAGCGGACAGCTGTTTGGGGCCCACGTGCCCTGATCGGTACTCCACCACCGCTGCCCGGACTGCTCTACTGTGGAGCCTGTCGCTGCTGGAAGCAGGACCACACTGGCAGTTTCTCCACCGCTGCTGCCGGATCCTGGATCCGAGTCTGCCTTTCACGCAGACACAGTGGACCACTGATCCCCGACTGCTGCCCCGAGCCAGCCCCTCCGGCCACCGACACAACAGGGGGTCTCAGAGACCCCACACCTGGGCATGCTCACGGGCGAGCTGCCGACCCTGAGCTCGGCGTCCACGTGGTGCGGGTCGCATAGTCGCCACGCTCCAGAGAGAGGGTCTCCACCATCCGCATCCTCCAACCTGCTCTAACTCTGCCACTGCTGAGGACCATGCTAGCCTGCACCACCACCAAGCCCTGAAGATCAGCTGCCCATCTGCCGATATCGGGGTACCAGATCACAGGCATAGACACTTGTCGGACCCAGTAAATGTTATTAAATCTGGAGCCCTAGGATTCTGCCTTTGTCTCTCTCCTCTTGCCTTGGTTATTTCTCTTTCTTCCTCAGTCTCTCTTTAACTATCCCTTCTCTCTATCTCTCTTTCTTTCTCTATCCACTCTTTTCCAGGACACACTACGGGGCATCTGGTACTGCTACGGAGCTGAGCGAGCGCCGTCGATAGTTGGCAGGCTGCTCCTCTCACATAGCACTCCAGACTCCTCCACGTGTCCCTCACTACAGTTATGTGCTGTATGTATATATAGGTATATGCTTACTTTGTTCCATACTGTACCTGATTGTATGTGATGGATTGCATGCATGTGTTTGTACCATCTCCGACCCTGTATGAGCCAAAAATAATTCCGGGTACAACCCCCGTTGTACTTGGCGAAATAAAATGATTCTGATTCTGATTCTGAAGTAGAGTTGGGCCGAACGGTTCGCCTGCGAACGGTTCCATGCGAACTTCAGTGGTTCGCGTTCGCGTCCCGCAGGCGAACCTTTGCGGAAGTTCGGTTCGCCCCATAATGCACATGGAGGGTCAACTTTGACCCTCTACATCACAGTCAGCAGGCCCAGTGTAGCCAATTAGGCTACACTAGCCCCTGGAGCCCCACCCCCCTTATATAAGGCAGGCAGCGGCGGCCATTACGGTCACTCGTGTGCTGCCTGCGTTAGTGAGAGTAGGGCGAGCTGCTGCAGACTGTCTCTCAGGGAAAGATTAGTTAGGCTTAACTTGTTCCTGTCTGGCTGCATACCTGTTCTGTGAACCCACCACTGCATACCTGTGCTGTGAACCCACCACTGCATACCTGTGCTGTGAACCCACCACTGCATACCTGTGCTGTGAACCCACCACTGCATACCTGTTCAGTGAACCCACCACTGCATACCTGTGCTGTGAACCCACCACTGCATACCTGTTCAGTGAACCTGCCACTGCATACCTGTTCTGTTCAGTGGACCCGCCACTGTATACCTGTTCATTGAACCCACCACTGCATACCTGTGCTGTGAACCCACCACTGCATACCTGTTCTGTGAACCCACCACTGCATACCTGTGCTGTGAACCCACCACTGCATTCCTGCTCAGTGAACCTGCCACTGCATACCTGTTCTGTTCAGTGGACCCACCACTGTATACCTGTTCATTGAACCCACCACTGCATACCTGTGCTGTGAACCTACCACTGCATACCTGTTCTGTGAACCCACCACTGCATACCTGTGCTGTGAACCCACCACTGCATACCTGTTCAGTGAACCTGCCACTGCATACCTGTTCTGTTCAGTGGACCCGCCACTGTATACCTGTTCATTGAACCCACCACTGCATACCTGTGCTGTGAACCCACCACCGCATACCTGTGCTGTGAACCCACCACTGCATACCTGTTCTGTGAACCCACCACTGCATACCTGTTCAGTGAACCCGCCACTGTATACCTGTTCTGTTCAGTGGACCCGCCACTGTATACCTGTTCAGTGAACCCGCCACTGCATACCTGTTCTGTTCAGTGGACCCGCCACTGTATACCTGTTCAGTGAACCCGCCACTGCATACCTGTTGTGTTCAGTGAACCTGCCACTGCATACCTGTTCTGTGAACCCGCCACTGTATACCTGTTCTGTTTAGTGAACCCGCCACCGTATACCTGTTCTGTTTAGTGAACCTGCCACTACATACCTGTTCTGTTCAGTGGACCCGCCACTGTATACCTGTTCAGTGAACCCGCCACTGCATACCTGTTGTGTTCAGTGAACCTGCCACCGCATACCTGTTCTGTGAACCCGCCACTGTATACCTGTTCTGTTTAGTGAACCCGCCACTGTATACCTGTTCTGTTTAGTGAACCCGCCACTGCATACCTGTTCTGTTCAGTGGACCCGCCACTGTATACCTGTTCAGTGAACCCGCCACTGCATACCTGTTGTGTTCAGTGAACCTGCCACTGCATACCTGTTCTGTTCAGTGGACCCGCCACTGTATACCTGTTCAGTGAACCCGCCACTGCATACCTGTTGTGTTCAGTGAACCTGCCACTGCATACCTGTTCTGTGAACCCGCCACTGTATACCTGTTCTGTTTAGTGAACCCGCCACTGTATACCTGTTCTGTTTAGTGAACCCGCCACTGCATACCTGTTCTGTTCAGTGGACCCGCCACTGTATACCTGTTTAGTGAACCCGCCACTGCATACCTGTTCTGTTCAGTGGACCCGCCACTGTATACCTGTTCTGTTTAGTGAACCCGCCACTGCATACCTGTTCTGTTCAGTGGACCCGCCACTGTATACCTGTTCAGTGAACCCGCCACTGCATACCTGTTCTGTTCAGTGGACCCGCCACTGTATACATGTTCAGTGAACCCGCCACTGCATACCTGTTCTGTTCAGTGAACCCGCCACTGCATACCTGTTGTGTTCAGTGAACCTGCCACTGCATACCTGTTCTGTGAACCCGCCACTGTATACCTGTTCTGTTTAGTGAACCCGCCACTGTATACCTGTTCTGTTTAGTGAACCCGCCACTGCATACCTGTTCTGTTCAGTGGACCCGCCACTGTATACCTGTTCAGTGAACCCGCCACTGCATACCTGTTGTGTTCAGTGAACCTGCCACTGCATACCCTGTTCTGTTCAGTGGACCCGCCACTGTATACCTGTTCAGTGAACCCGCCACTGCATACCTTTTGTGTTCAGTGAACCTGCCACTGCATACCTGTTCTGTGAACCCGCCACTGTATACCTGTTCTGTTTAGTGAACCCGCCACTGTATACCTGTTCTGTTTAGTGAACCCGCCACTGCATACCTGTTCTGTTCAGTGAACCCGCCACTGTATACCTGTTCAGTGAACCTGCCACTGCATACCTGTTCTGTTCAGTGAACCTGCCACTGCATACCTGTTCTGTGAACCCGCCACTGTATACCTGTTCTGTTCAGTGAACCCACCGCATCAGTGCGCATACCTGTGCAGTTAAGTGAACCCACCTACCTACGTGAGTGCACGCAGTGTGATATACCACTCCGTGCATACCCGATATGGACAAAACAGGTAGAGGAAGAGGTAGTGCCAGAGCCAGAGGAAGGCCACCCGGCAGGTCTGCGCGAGGTCGTGTAAATGTAATTTCGTGTGGACCTGGCCCACAGTACAGTGCTCGGAAGAAGGCACGTCCCATCACCTCCCAAGATTGTCAGGACGTGGTTGAGTATTTAGCGACACAGAACACCTCATCTTGCTCAGCCACCAGTGCTACTACTAGCACCACTTCCGCTGCATTTGACACTTCGCAAGAATTATTTAGTGGTGAAATCACTGATGCACAGCCATTGTTGTTACAGCCAGATGAATTTTCACCAGCTAATATGTCTGAGTTACGCGGCAACACTATGGATGTAACGTGTCAGGAGGATGAAGGACCTACTGATGGTGCAAGTTTGGATTTGTCTGAGGCAAGCGAAGCTGGGCAGGATGACTACGAATGATGACGGTAATAGGGATCCTCTGTATGTTCCCAATAGAGGAGATGAAGAGGGGGACAGTTCAGAGGGGGAGTCAGAGAGTAGTAGGAGGAGAGAAGTTGCTGAAAGAAGCTGGGGCAGCTCTTCATCAGAAACAGCTGGTGGCAGAGTCCGGCACCATGTATCGCCACCTATTTACAGCCAGCCAACTTGCCCTTCAGCATCAACTGCTGAGGTCCCCATAGTGCCCACATCCCAGGGTGGCTCAGCGGTGTGGAAATTTTTTAATGTGTGTGCCTCAGATCGGACCAAAGCCATCTGTTCGCTCTGCCAACAAAAATTGAGCCGTGGAAAGGCCAACACTCACGTAGGGACAAGTGCCTTACGAAGGCACCTGGAGAAAAGGCACAAACAGCAATGGGATGGCCACGTGAGCAAAAGCAGCAGCAGCACACAAAAGCAAAGCCACCCTCCTTCTCCTCTTCCTCCTCCATCAGGTGCATTATCTGCTTCTGCCGCTTTCTCCCTTCCACCTTCACAGGCACCCTCCTCCACTCCGCCTCTGCCCTTGAGCGCTTCCTGCTCCTCTGCCCACAGCAGCAGTCAGGTGTCCGTGAAGGAAATGTTTGAGCGGAAGAAGCCAATTTCGGCCAGTCACCCCCTTGCCCGGCGTCTGACAGTTGGCGTGGCGGAACTGTTAGCTCGGCAGCTGTTACCATACCGGCTGGTGGACTCTGAGGCCTTCCGTAAATTTGTGGCCATCGGAACACCGCAGTGGAAGATGCCAGGCCGCACTTATTTTTCGAGAAAGGCCATACCCCAACTGCACCGTGAAGTTGAGAGGCAAGTGGTGTCATCTCTTGCGAAGAGCGTTGGGTCAAGGGTACACCTGACCACGGATGCCTGGTCTGCCAAGCACGGGCAGGGCCGCTACATTACCTACACAGCCCATTGGGTGAACCTGGTGGTGAACGATGGCAAGCAGGGCGCAGCGGACCAAATTGTGACACCTCCACGGCTTGCAGGCAGGCCTCCTGCCACCTCCTCTCCTCCTGCTACATGCTCTTCGCTGTCCTCCTCCTCCTTGGCTGAGTGGCAGTTCTCCTCTCCAGCTACACAGCCCCAGCTCCGCAGGGCCTATGCTGCATGCCAGGTAAGACGGTGTCACGCCATCTTAGACATGTCTTGTCTCAAAGCGGAGAGTCACACTGGAGCAGCTCTCCTGGCTGCTCTTAAGAAACAGGTGGATGAGTGGCTGACCCCGCACCACCTGGAGATAGGCAACGTGGTGTGCGACAACGGCAGCAATCTGCTTGCCGCTTTGCATATGGGGAAGCTGACACACATACCCTGCATGGCACATGTCATGAATCTAGTGGTTCAAAGATTTGTGGCAAAGTACCCTGGCTTAGTGAATGTCCTGAAGCAGGCCAGGAAGTTCTGTGGGCATTTGAGGCGGTCTTACACAGCCATGGCACGCTTTGCGGAAATTCAGCGCAAAAACAACATGCCGGTGAGACGCCTTATTTGCGATAGCCCGACTCGCTGGAACTCGACCCTGCTCATGTTCTCCCGCCTGCTAGAACAGAAGAAAGCCGTGACCCACTACCTCTACAACTACAGTAGAATGAAACAGTCTGGAAAGATGGGGATGTTCTGGCCCGACAACTGGACACTGATGGAAAATGCATGCAGGCTCATGCGGCCATTTGAGGAGGTGACCAACCTGGTGAGCCGCAGTGAGGGCACCATCAGCGACTTAATTCCCTATGCTTACTTCTTGGAGCGTGCTGTGTGTAGAGTGGCGGATGAAGCTGTGAATGAGCGTGACCAGGAACCGTTACGGCAGGAACAGGCATGGGACCAATTTTCATCAGACCCAGCTGTTTCCTCAACACCTGCGGCAGCACAGAGGGGGGAGGAGGAGGAAGAAGAGAAGTCGTGTGCAGAAGACGAGTCAGACTCAGAGGATGATGAGCAAGGTGTTTCTTTGGGGGAGGAGGAGGAGGAGGAGGGGACAGCGGCAGGAGAACAACCTCAGCAGGCATCGCAAGTAGCTTGTGCTGCTCAACCTTCCCGTGGTATTGTTCGCGGCTGGGGGGAGGAGGTTGACTTACCTGACGTCACTGAGGAAGAGCAAGAGGAGATGGAGGGTACTGGATCCGACTTTGTGCAGATGTCGTCTTTTATGCTGTCCTGCCTGTTGAGGGACCCCCGTATAAAAAACCTCAAGGGGAATGAGCTGTACTGGGTGGCCACACTACTAGACCCTCGGTACAGGCACAAAGTGGCGGACCTGTTACCAACTCACCGGAAGGTGGAAAGGATGCAGCACATGCAGAACCAGCTGTCAACTATGCTTAACAATGCCTTTAAGGGTGATGTGACGGCACAACGCCAGCAAGGTACCACTGCCACTAATCCTCCTCCCGTGTCCACGCAGTCAAAGACAGGACGCTCCAGCGATCTCATGGTGATGTCGGACATGCGGACGTTCTTTAGTCCAACGCCTCGCCGTAGCCCTTCCGGATCCACCCTCCACCAACGCCTGGAACGGCAGGTAGCCGACTACCTGGCCTTAAGTGTGGATGTAGACACTGCTGTGAACAGCGATGAGGAACCCTTGAACTACTGGGTGCGCAGGCTTGACCTGTGGCCAGAGCTGTCCCAATTTGCCATCCAACTTCTCTCCTGCCCTGCCGCAAGCGTCCTGTCAGAAAGGACCTTCAGCGCAGCTGGAGGCATTGTCACAGAGAAGAGAAGTCGCCTAAGTCACAAAAGTGTTAAGTACCTCACCTTTATCAAAATGAATGAGGCATGGATCCCGGAGGGCTGCTGCCCGCCCCAAGACTAAGTCAGTCCCCGCACACACAGCATCTCTGCCTGCACGCCGTGTGACTGGCTGCCTGGCCTGCCCCAAGAAGACTAAGTCGCTCCCAGTCCCTCCACACAGCATGTCTGCCTGCAGGCCGCTTGACTACCTTCTCCGCCACCACCAACAGGGTCTGGGACTCCAGGCGGATTGCTGAATTTTTTAGGCCGCTGCTAGCAGCGGCCGCTGTAATAATTTTTCTGGTGCGTGTACATGACTGCCTAATTTTTCTGGCTGCACTGCGGGCAGCTGCAACAACAAAAGAAAAGGCATGTACATGCGCCCATTCCCCTTCGTGATCATTACCTTGCCGTGGTGAAGGGGCTTGCGTATCACAATGAAGCAATGACCGGCGCCTAGATGAGTGTCTCGGGGGGCACACCCACGATAATAAGGTCGTTGCCTCATTGTGGTCAGACCAAATTTGATCAGCTGGACAGTCACTGTTCTGTCATTCAGCTACATCAGCCAGGCGACCATATGGGCTGTAAAGCCACCAAAACCTGCACTCTCGCCATGGTGCGCACCAGTCCAGCACGGCCGTCACTACACAAACAGCTGTTTGCGGTGCGTTACACGGTGAGTTTGGTGTGTCAGTGTGAAGCAGTACCTTAATTACACTACCTGATTGATGTATACACATGCAAGATGTTTGAAAGCACTTTAGGCCTGTCATTTAGCATTCAATGTGATTTCTGCCCTTAAAACGCTGCTTTGCGTCACATCCAGATTTTTCCCCGGGACTTTTGGCATGTATCCCACTCCGCCATGCCCCCCTCCAGGTGTTAGACCCCTTGAAACATCTTTTCCATCACTTTTGTGGCCAGCATAATTATTTTTTTTTTCAAAGTTCGCATCCCCATTGAAGTCTATTGCGGTTCGCGAACTTTAACGCGAACCGAACCTTCCGCGGAAGTTCGCGAACCAGGTTCGCGAACCTAATATCGGAGGTTCGGCCCAACTCTATTCTGAAGTCAGCTCAGGAATCTCCTCCGCCATAATTTGTAAACCCAGGATGTTAACAATACGCCTGCTTCAATGAAAGCAGGAAGTAGACACTCTGCAGTTGAGAGGAAGCTCTGAGTTCCCGGCCCACTTTGATATTTGCATACTGATCAGTATGACTAACACGGAATCCCACAAATCAGGAACACAAGCAATCATGGGTCTGATCCGGTTCACTTTTTGTTATAAGTTTTCTCCTCGGAGATATTTTTTCATCTTCTGCTTTAAATACCTTTTCAGCATTCTACAATTAAAAAAGTACCAAAAGAGCAGGTGAGAAAGTATTGTCCAAAATATTCAGAGGGTTTACTTGCTTGCTGCTGGCTTAAATTACATTGTATTGATAAAATGTCACTTAGGAGAAAAAGTAAATTGAATCGAGCTTCTTAAAGTAAAAGTACCAAAGAGCAGGTGAAAAAGTACTGTCAAAATGATCCATTATCTCATCACTAGTAAAATGTCCTGCAGAACATCCCAGTGAAAGCAAACATGATTTCTTTTTCAGGTAATGATGCTGAAGTTCTCACCACAGAAACGCCACCAAATCCCACAGCTCATCCAGGTAAAGAACAACGTTTTTTTTATATGATTCGTAAAAGAAAAACGCCTTACAAAAAGAAATATTTTAATAGCTGTACTAGCAAACTCTATAAAACGTTGTGTTTTTTTTTTTTATTTTTTATATTTTTTTTTACAAAATTAGAGCGCATTTTGCAGCCTAGAAAAATATTGCATTAATAAAACTATTTTTTTTCAAATTAATTTTGCAGAAATTTCTACTGATCCAATCTACATCCAATCCAGGACAACTGTAGCCCCATCTCCAGTCTTAAGATCATCAGGTATTATTACATTATGAAGAAATCTGATCAAGGCACACAACAATTATCAGCTGATCCACCAATTATCAAAACCCTCCCAAACATAAAACTTAAAGGAAACATAAAGTGAGGGGAATATGGAGACGGAAATTGGCTCCTGAAGCAAATATTTTGTCCAGCAATCTGACTTCATACAATTTTTATGTTCACGTATACATCTGATTAATGTTAGAACTGGTCTTGTTCAATTGTGAGTCAATATAGGAGGTGGATCCAGTGACCTTGGTAAAAAGATACACACAAAAGAAAGTTAGGAGCCCATTATGGTGTAAGAAAAATCAAATACTCACAAACCCAGGTTCCTAGATAACAACCTCCTTCAGCCCGTGTGGGGAATGCCTGTCCCTTATTTGGGTTACAGGTCTCTCGACGAGGAAGGTCACTCTCTTGAAAAGGTCAGACTACTGTCTCTGTCCTCCTCCTACACTTGAGTGGGGGGGGTGGGGGGGTTAAGAGGTGCCCAATGGGTTATAAAATAATTAAAACCAATATAAAAGGTAAGGTAAAAGAAGTTTTGCTTTGGCAATGATAAATTAATTTTGTCCTGCCAGTAAAGCTTATTTGAATTTGGATTGCATACCTAGAGATGAATATCTTAGCTGTATGCTGAAATGTTGTTTTATGAGCAATAAAATATTTTTTCAGCATACAAGCTTAGACATTTATCTCTTGGTAAGCAGTCTCTTATTTCTTACACTGTAATTATTGTATAGCCCTTTGGGTGTCTCTTATACTCACCTACAATTTTATTTATCTGTGATGGTTACACGGGGATGTCCCTAAATTGACTACTTGGATAGGAATTTGAATGTAGGAATTTGAATGATAAATGATTCTTCCTTTGCCTCAGATCTGCTCTACCCATATGGAACCTCAGTTGACACCATGAGTCCAAAATCAGATGATGGAAGTTCACCATTAGTAGGTCTTTCCACAGATGTTCCACTTTTTGGGAGAAATCGCACTTCCCTCTATGTAAGCATGGTTCTGGAATGCTTAATATTCTCAAATTTAGCAGTTCTTAGATTAGACACTTAACAAAAAATGTTTAAAGGACAACTGAAGCGAGAAGAATATGGAGGCTACCATATTAGTTTCTGTTTAAACAATACCAGTTCCCTGGCAGTCCTGCTGGTCTATTTGGCTGCAGTAATGTTTGAATCGCACCTGAAACAAGCATTCAGCTAATCTTGTCCGATCTGATAATAATGTCCATAACTCCCAACTGTCCCTCTTTTGGAGTGACAGTCCCTCTTTGGGAGCGCTGTCCCTCTGTCCCTCTTTCCTCCTCATTTGTCCCTCTTTCAGGACTTTGTCCCTCTTTCTATGTAAATATTTGTATTTCTCTACTGAAAAATGTGTTTGACTCTAAACTTTATTCCCATCCTTTAATATTGATATTTCTAATTTTCCAATGTAAATATGAAGGAAAATGAACCAGGATAGAAAGGACCAGTGTCTTTTGAGTTATAAAACAATCCATTTTTCTTATGAAATCTTTATGGTATTCATGACTATGGGTGTGTCGGTGCGGGATAAGGGGTGTGGCAGGGGCATGGCTTAAGTGTCCCTCTTTCTCATCTCAAAAAGTTGGAAGGTATGATACTATCAGAAACACCTGATCTGCTGCATGCTTGTTGAGGGTATATGGCTAAAAGTATTATAGGTAAAGGATCGGAAGGACAGCCAGGCAACAGGTATTGCTTAAAAGGAAATAAATATGGCAGCCTCCTTATCTCTCATGCTTCAGTTGTCCTAGTCTTCAAGCATATCAAAACCAGACTCCAACTAAAATTTCAGTACTGTTTTTTTGTCTGCTTTCTGTAACTCTAGAGAAGTTCTCTTAAAGTGGGACAAAACTCTGACATCCATTCATTCCGAATTCCGCGGAAACGCTGCATTACCGCAACTCGAAAATTTTAGCCTAATCACATAACTCGAAAGCTTTTTAGCGGAAATTAGATTAATGCTGTAATTTTAGGACAGTCAGAAAACTTTGAAAGTATTAGGTAAATCAGAGAATGCAGAAATTTACCGTGGTTGCTAATCGGAAATGTGGTTCTTCTCGCATAATAGCGTTCATGCTCAAAAAAAATTGCTGATTTTGCATTTTATTTTATTTTTACAATTAACCTTTTCGAAAAAATAATAATTTTGCAGAAATCAAAAGTTCAGATTTCTGGGGAATTCTGAAGAATCGGAAAGACGCTTATCGGAAAGCAGAAATTCCATCGGAATCGGAAATCGGCTTTTCCGACCATCCCTAGTGTCCATACCAAAACAAAAAAGGCTACATATGGATTGTAATATTGGTCACTGGTCTTGACAATGTTTGAGAGTTTAGAGTCCTTAGAGATAATTAGATATCACAGTATGAATAAGTCATTTCTGCATTTGGCAAAATATAACCATTTCCTTTTTCTTTTTCGCAGGTGGATAATAATGGTTTGCTGTCCTTCCGTTCAACCATCTCACAATACGTACCGCAAGCCCTCCCGCAGGCTTTTGGAAACCCCTTCTTGGCTCTGTTTTGGTCAGACATAAATAACCAAGTAGCCGGTGATATATTTTATCGCCAGAGCACCGATCCTGATCTGCTGTCTCGGGCCACCTCTGATATCCATGCCTACTTTCACAATGTGACTTTCACAGCTCATTGGGCGTTTGTAGCCACCTGGCACAGAGTTGCATATTATGGGTCAAACACCAACAAGGTAAGAAAACTAATGAATGGTCATTAAAGGAGCACTTAAGCCAAATTAAATAAAATTGTTTTACTCACCTGGGGCTCCTACCAGCCCCCTGAAGCTGTCCGTCGCCCACGTAGACTAGCTCGATGCTCCTGGCCCCGTCGGCAGCCAGGAGCAGACAGGCCGGGAACGCGAGTGATTCTTCACGTTCCTGGCCGTAATAGCGCCCTCTATGCTGTTATAGCATATAGCATATATCATATAACAGGCAGCATAGAGGGTGCAATTACGGCCAGGAACGCAAAGAATCACTCGCATTCCCGGCCTGTCGGCTCCTGTCACCGACACCGGAAATGGCTGCCGGCGGGGCCAGTAGCATCGGAGCGAGTCTATGTGGGCACCGGACAGCTTCAGGGGGCTGGTAGAAGCCACAGGTGAGTAAAACTCTTTTTTTTTATTTGGCTTAAGTGACCCTTTAAAACAGATATCTCTTTTTATCTCTCTCTTTTGTGTGAGGGTTCCTCTTTTATGCTCCATACAGCCCATCCTTTTAGTTTGATTTATAAAGGTGACGTCTCTACATCAGCCAGTTACTGGACATACACTACCATGGCTTAGAGAAGACACAGCTAGATGACAACTTTGTTGGGCCTAGAAAGGAGCAATGTAGGATGAAGCTCAAGGAACTGGAGGAAGTGGAGCTTTTGGGGTTCTGGGATGGGCCGTGATGACCTGTCACTCAACCTCCTTCCAATGTTAGCCTGCAGATGAATCTAAGGGTTGTAGAATGGGGTGAAAAAGAATAGTGTAGGTAGGAACAGCACAGAACTGCCCAGTGGTGGATTGATGTGACCCTCTGAATTAAAAACCTCCGTAGGTAAGGATGGGACAGTGGATTGCAGTTTAAAGTGTATCCTCCTGGTAGGGAGATGAAAGTGCAGGAAAAACCAAAATTGTCGAACATGGCTTTAAATTAGGATTGAATATGACTTTTTGTCAACGCTTAAGTCTGTCCAACTTCAGTGCACAGTTAAGTTGTCCGTCCTAAATGCTCCTCCTCTCTGCTTACAGGTGAACACGTTTCAGGCTGTGCTGAGCACCGACGGCAATCAGACATTCCTCCTCTACAATTATGCTGATATTCAGTGGCCAAGTGTGGCAAATGGTTCCATCCAGGAAGGACGTACTGCCCTGGTGAGTATACCCATTACCGGTTGAGTTAAAGTCATGGCATTTATAGGTGCCTTTTGACAGCAGATAAACCATTACACAATTGGCAAAAATGTGGCGTTGGTGAGTGAACCCACATAACTCATTGAACAGAAGTTATTTAATTCATCGGTAGCTTTTGATAGCTGATGAACTATATGCAGTTTGCCTTCAAAAAACACTTGCTGATGAGTTACACCTACAAGTTTATTTCATTAAACCCTTAACATTTGATTAAATACATATACAAAATGTGGCTCTCATCGGACATTTGTCAGCACATTTCTCCCCATTTCTGCCCACATGTAATGAAGGGGGCATTGGGGGGGGTTGTTTACTGCTGACTTATGACTCGAGTATAAGCCGTGAAGACCCCCACTTTTGGGATAATTTTATGGCCCCAAAAACGTGGCTTATACTCAATTGTTTACAGTAGATGTAAAAGTGTTTTTCCATTATTTCCTGTATTCTACAGGCTGGGCTTAATAGTGGATTCAACTCAGGATACTACACAATCCCAGGTTCTATGACTCCATCTATAAGGAATATATCATCTACAAGTAATGTCAATGTACCTGGGCGTTGGGCATTCAAAATGGACCAGTTACATCCAGAAGATATCGCTGGAAATATCGGTAAGTGTGCACTGTTTTCCCACTCCTTAGTAAAGAGCATGTGATTTGCAAATGTGTTTATTGCTTGTTTATTACCGGAAATATATTGATGGCCAATAAAGGAAATTCTACAAACACTGTTTTGTTTTTCATTTTAGATAATTCTACAGATGTTCTTTTGGAAACTACGATTGCCCCAATCTACAGAACATCTACTCCAGCTCCTGTATTATACTCTTCAGGTACATTCACTGAGTTGTTCTTTTTTCTTTTCTGCCAAATAACTGTTTGGATGAGTGTTGTATAAGTATTGATTTCGTATTAACCACTTCACAACAGAGGGGTTTTAACCCTTGAGCACCAGAGCAATTTTCACCTTTCAGCGCTCCTTCCATTCATTCGTCTATCACTTTATAATTACTTATCACAATGAAATGAACTATATCTTGTTCTTTTCACCACCAATTAGGCTTTCTTTAGGTGGGACATTATGCCAAGAATTATTTTATTCTAAATGTGTTTTAATGGGAAAATAGGAAAAAATGTGGGAAAAAGTTTATTATTTTTCAGTTTTCGGCCTTTATAGTTTTTAAATAATGCATGCTACTGTAATTAAAACCCATGAAATGTATTTGCCCTTTTGTCCCGGTTATAAAACCGTTTAAATTATGTCCCTATCACAATGTTTGGCGCCAATATTTTATTTGGAAATAAAGGTGCATTTTTTTCAGTTTTGTGTCCATCCCTAATTACAAGCCCATAGTTTATAAAGAAACAGTGTTATACCCTCTTGACATAAATATTTAAAAAGTTCAGTCCCTAAGGTAACTATTAATGTATTTTTTTTAATTGTAATAATTTTTTTTTTCAATTACAAAAAAAAAAGGTTGGGGAGTGTGGGAGGTAATGAGTTATTTTTTAGTGTATAACTAATATATTTGTATATGAAAAAATGCTTTAGGGTGTAGTTTTACTATTTGGCCACAAGATGGCCACAGTAAGTTTTTGTTTATGCAACCTGCAAGCGTACAGGAAGTACGCTTGCAGGAAGTTCAGGGAGGCTGGGAGGCTATTTTTTCACAATGATCGCGCTGCTTCTCGTAGAAGAAGCACTTCCTATGATACCGGGATCCAAATATGCATGTGTATATACTTTCTTCTGGCCCAGATTTGATCTGCAATAAAGAGACATCCAAAACCAGATTACAGCGTGCAAGTCTTCGGCATCGCCCCTGAGTGCAATGACATGCACGCCTCTATATTGACTATATACGCAACCATTACTGACATATGCATCTAATGTCAAGCCTCAACCAGCTATGCTGCGAGCTTAGAAAGTTTGTTTGGCTGTTGGCTAGCCCGCTCACGTGTACCACTGGTAGAAATGTGGACTTCTGTGCGATTTCTCACGTCTCAGCTAAAGCTGATGTGGTGCAGTGACTTGGTAATCCCTTCACGGTAGGATGCGGACTGCCCCATTATCATACTATGGAACTCCGTGCAGCCGCCGCTAGGAGGAAGGTTGCGGAGGTACGGGGACATACACCACGCCTACTGAACAGAGGACATCAAGGAACACATGAAGCGTTTCATCCACTTAGGATTTCTTCAGACGTGCAGCTTCAGGTTAAAGGGCACATACTTTTATACCCAATAAGGCATTTACATATAGCGGAAAATTTTAAAAACACAGTTGCCATGTTCACTGTATGGGAAGCAGTCAGTTAACCATTAAAGTTACTCATAAGCCCCCCAAAATGAGTTTTACTCACCTGAGGCTTCCAATAGCCCCCTGCAGCTGTCCAGTGCCATGGCCGTGTCCCTCAGATCTTCTTGTTACCGCCGGCGGGCACTTCCGGTTTCGCCGTCAGCCGCCGACAGGCTGGGAATGCGAGTGATTCTTCACGTTCCCAGCAACAATAGTGCCCTCTATGCTGCTATAGCAGTCCTCTATGCTGCTATAGCAGCATAGAGGGAGCTATTGTGGCTGGGAATGAGAGGAATAACTTGTGTCCCCAGCCTATCGGCGGCTGACGGCGAAACCGGAAGTGGCCAGCGGCGGGGACAGGAGGATCGGAGGGACACGGCGAGGGCACCGGACAGCTGCAGGGGGCTATTGGAAGCCCCAGGTGAGTAAAACTCTTTTTTTTTGGTCTTAAGGGTCACTTTAAAGTGGACCCAAACCAAACATTTTTTTTATTTCAAAATATTTAGTTGCACCACTCTGACACATACAAAGATAAATAAACACTCCTTCAAACCTATGAGCATTTCAGTGCATGCTTTTCACCCTTCTCTTTTCATAACTAGGGTTATACTGGGGGCAACCATTAGCAATTCCTCCATTGCCGGACACCATCTACTCCACCAGTTTGCCGGAAAAATCCCAGCAATTTGAAAGGAAGGGAGGGGTTCCTCCAATAAATGTAAAATATTTTATATTTGTCATCATGCAGCTGAAAAAAAGGCTGCTATTTATTATCATAATTTAGAAAATAGATTTTATTTCTGAAATCTTGTATTTTTAATTTGGGTCCACTTTAAGCACTTTGATTAGCAGTGGGTTCCATATTACAGAAACGCCTTCATATTCAAATCCTTGTTTAGTCCAAACGGCATTAAACTCCCACATTTATAGATCAATTCCGATTCCTTTTTTCTAAGTTCACGATCAAAATTGCCACGCCTGGGGCTAATATTTAGTTTATATATGCCCATAACTTGCAAGCCCCTTGGACTTGAGTCATGTTCTGTTTGGAAATGCATAACCATGGGATTGAAGTTTTTCCTATCCACATTTGGGTTTCTTATATTTGCCACATGTTCTCTTATACGGACATTTAGAGCCCTATATGTCTTTCCTACAAATGCGATCGTATGGACAATATCCAAATATGGAAATTTCAAACATATTTTTTATTTCTGCTTTTGGCCAAGAAATATAAATATTCAATCAAGCCAATTTTGCATTAGCACAATCAAGGACAGGTACTGTCCACTTTTTTTGTTAAAAAAAACACATTCAGTATAACATTGCCATTAGAACACCTCTGCAACAGGCAAGGGAAGTTTATGGGCGTGACCAAATAATGTATGTGAACTTGGCAAACAAGGGTTTTAATTAACATTTTGTGACATCCCTGACATGAGTTGAGTGATGACCCACCAAACATTCTCCTCACTACTTGATCCACAGTTTTCTTCTAGAACCCAGGTGATGTTTTCACACCTTGTCAATAAAATGCCCTTTTATGCCACAATTATAAAAAGAAGTTGAATAAGTATCTTCTAGAAGAAAACTCAGAAGAAAAAGTTAATTGCAAATGGGCTCTTGCCCCTTCACGACTACCAGATGTGCTTCTCACAGTCACACTGACATGTAACTTCTTATCAGGTATCACAGAGACAATAAGCCATACATAGCTGCAGTCAGAGAAGTTGGGTGCTATAGCACTGGGATATTGGCATAGTGGATAGCTCCCTTGCCTTGCACTATCTTCATGGAGGTCATATGTTCTCCCTGTGTCTACGTGGGTTTCCACCGGCACTCTGGTTTCTTCCCACATTCCAAAAAACATACTGATAAGTTTATTGGCTCCCCACTACAACTGGCTCTAGACTATGGTACATGCACTACACGATATTAGATTGTGAGCCCCTCTGAGGGACTGTAAAGGGTAATACTCTGTACAGTGCAGCGGAATATGTCGGCACTATGTACATACTAAATAATTCTAATAATAATATTAACCATTATAACTTCAATTTTGGAAAAGGTATACCCGCCAAGCTCTAAGTAGTTTAGTACTGTGTATTGACATGCAATAAAGTTGAACGCAAGTTCCTGCCTGTGGAGTGCCTCCTTCTACTAGAATTTATATCACGGTGTGGAGCAGGGGTGGTGTACCTGCTTGGAGGAGTTGCACCGGCACCGACTCTCCCGCAGGGATTGAGTCCCAAGGAGTCAAGTTCAATCATTCATTACTAGTTTAGTACTTTATGCATAAGTCTTATCATATAATTTCAGGATGACTTTCATCTTTTTACGAATGGTCCTTCTTAGTTACCAGCCCTGAATATTATTTGTGATAATTAATTATTTTGAAACAAAGTGACAGTAATTATATATCTATTTTTCAGATCTTCTCTATCCTTATGGACCTCTCATTGATGCCGTCAGCCCAACGTCAGATGATGGCGGAACACCGTTAATCCCTCTTTCGACATCACTACACCTCTTCGGCAGAAACTACTCCTCTCTTTATGTGAGTAGATTTCTTCAAAATGTCCAACCCAGATAAACAATAAGGGATTTGTAGTTTACCATAAACTGCATCATCTTCAAATATTCCTACTGTCACGCCAGGAGGTAGGCACAAGATCCAGCCTTCAAGCTGCACATTATCCACTCCTTGCTGCCGTACAGTGTGGACACAAAGTTCATACAGTCTGCCCTTCTATTAAGATAGGATGGGAAGCCTTTACATTGACTTTAAGACATTTCCCTCTCATTGATATATATATATATATATAGTGTGTGGTCCAGTATAAGTCATGGAGAGAATCCAAAGACATAACAACAAAAGTTGTTTAAGTGATACCTTTAATGCCTAACTGTACGAGAATTATCTGCAAGCTTACAAAGAAATCTTGTACAGTTTGTCATTTGAGTTATAATCTAAACAACGTTTGTAGTTACATCTTCAGAGACATATCAGAACAGTCCTTCTGTTCAGTGTTGTTCAATTCTGTCTTACCCTCTTTCTGCAGAGTTCCCTGGGCTTTGTCCTTGGTCATCTTCTATTCTCTCTCTTTACCTTGTTCAATGAAACTCCCGATTTGACGTTCATAACCACTTGTTATATGTTGATGACACTTTAGTCTACCCATCAACTCCTGATTTGTGTCTCATTTGTTAATTTATTTATTGTATTTATAAAGTGCCAACATATTATGCAGTGCTGATGTAGGGAAGGAGGTGGGATGAGGACACAGAAGGTGCAGGTTGAGGAGAGGAGCAGACCCACCACTCCCCTGGTCCTGTTGTCTGGTCTGGGTGTGTGACTGAGGTGAAGGCCTCCATAGGAGAAGGCAGCCTCTCTAATCTCCAGCCGGAAATCTCCTAATGTTTACAGAGTACATAGTCTTGTCACTAACTGTCCCTCTGAGGAACTAACAATCTAATTTCTACCATAGTCATATGTCCCCATAACCTAGGGCCAGTTTAGGGGAAAGCCAATTTATCTGTATGTTTTTGTGATGTGGAAGGAACCCAGATTGCCCGAGGAATCCCATGCACACATTGGGAAAACATTAACACTCTGTGCAGTTAGTGCCCTGGCTGGAGACCTAGCGCTGCAAGGCAAGTGGCCTATCTACTACATCACCATTAAATGACTTCCCCTCACCTAACAATGTGCCCTCAAACTTTCCTGTTCAAAACTATCTAACCAATTTTCTACATTAACCATTAACAAACAGCTAACTTCAATCAACCCTGATTCTGGTATCTCTTCAACCTACTTTATCTTATGCACACCATCCCCTTAGCCTAGTAAGGCCGAGATATTTTATTCTATTTTGTGTGTCTGTGATTTATCTTATATTCGTAGACAACAATCTCTGCTAATTTAATGTACAGAACTGCAAAATATGTCTCATCAATGTGCCATCTCCGGTGATGCTTGTGAAATTTCTCCAAAGTCATTTTCACAATG
This sequence comes from Hyperolius riggenbachi, assembly GCF_040937935.1. Taxonomy (NCBI): domain Eukaryota; kingdom Metazoa; phylum Chordata; class Amphibia; order Anura; family Hyperoliidae; genus Hyperolius; species Hyperolius riggenbachi. Next base: position 376,826,544 of record NC_090651.1, read on the forward strand.
CTATTTTTAATGTCGAAAAAATATTCATGAATATTCATGAAAATACATGGCATTTTCGCAATATGTTAAAAAGCGCGAAAATCCTTTAAGAGCAAAAATCCACAAATTATTCACGTATTTAACATTATTTTCATGAACATTAATGCAAAAAGAATAGCGACATTTTTTTGCTTATCACTGTCCACCTCGAGGTTGTTCACCCAGCTCTCGCCATTTCACTAACCAGATCTCCCTTCAGTTGCCGGCACCTCTAGCTACCTAATACATGGGGGCACTTCTAGCTACTTAATACTGAGGGTACTTCTGGCTACCTAATGCTAAGGAACACCTGTAACTATAACAGACAAGGTTAGTATGGGAGACGTAACATCTGGGACAGCCAGCACTCTTGCAGTGGAGTTGGGTGGTGTTTTGTAGGTTTATGGATGGTGAAGTCTAAGGACCCAGGACATCTGTGCCTATAGGCTCCTGAGATGTAAATCCCAGCCTGGATGCTGTTGAACATGTGTAGGTGCCAGTAAAAAAGGACTGCCATTGATGATAATCATTAGGCTAAAATGCCCAAGTTTTGTCCAGGCACTGAGAGAACAGCTATTTAATGTTGTATTTACTGTAAGGTCTCTTTCTAGAGCTGGATATATAAATTCCCCTCCGAGGAGATTTCTTATAAAATCCGATAGTGTTATTATTATTACTTTCATCAGTTGTTTAGTTATAATGAATGATAAATGACACATTGTGATTATTCCGCGTACCAATACTTTCACTAGTTGTCCACACAAAGATGGTTGTAGATTATCACAGGGACATTAAACTATAGTTGGGATTAGATTTAAACTAATAGAGGTAATGAATGCAATGTGGATAATTAAGAACATTAGTAGCAAAGGAAAGAGTCTCATATTTTTATTTTCAGTTATATAGCTTTATTTGTAACATTGCGTCATGCTGTCCTGTTTGCAGTTTAGAAACCCCACTCTGTATTTTAAGCTGTAAAACCAATAATAGCTAATGGCCCTTTGAACTTTCCTGCAGTAAAACCTAATCTCAAGCTGTCTCTCCCAGTTTCTTGGCAGTTTAAAGCGGCACTATGGCGAAACATTGTACAATTTAAAATATGTGCAAACATAAACAAATAAGAAATACGTTTTTTCCAGAGTAAAATGAGCCATAAATTACTTTTCTCTTATGTTGCTGTCACTTACAGTAGGTAGTAGAAATCTGACAGAAGCAACAAGTTTTGGCCTAGTCCATTCCTTCGTGGGGGGTTCTCCAGTATTTATTTATTTTCAAAAGCACTTCGTGAATGGCAGTTGCTCTGTCAAACTGCAGAAAAACTGTGTAGCGAGCAGGGAGGCTGGCCAGCATCAATGTTTAAATCCTTTTTAGGGAATATCTTTATAAAGAATAAAAGCCTTGCTAAGAATTCTCTAGGAGGAGATGGACTAGTCCAAAACCTGTCTCTTCTGACAGATTTCTACTGCCTACTGTAAGTGACAGCAACATGGGAGAAAAGTAATTTATGGCTCATTTTACTCTGGAAAAAATGTACTTTTTTTGCCTGTTTGCACATTTTTTTTAATTTTTACATTTTTTGCTATAGTTCCCCTTTAAGCTCTTCAGAAAACAGGACTGAGTTTGACCAAGTTGGTTGAATAGTTCATAGAAGCTCTTTTGCATAGATAACAACTCAAGTTTTTTTAAAAGCACGATCAGACTCTTTTCTTTGCAACTAATGTTCTATTTACTTTCCATGCTACACATACAATTTATTATCTCAAAAGTTTATTTTTGTTTCAGATTTACATAAAAAGCTCCTCTGAGGTCAAGTTAGCAACATGGTTATGCTCTCTGTAAAGCACTGTGCAAGCTGTTAGCACTATGTAACAGTATTATAATAATATACAATACAATTACATTTGTAAATTGCGTTTCTCCCATAGGACTCAAAGCGCATAGATATGTCTCAGATCAATACAGGGTTGCAGGCTGGACTGTGTTACAGAGGAAATAGGTGGTAATAAATGCCAGACAGGTGGCTTTTCAGTTAGGAATTGAATGCCTTTTAGGGATGGAGATGTCCTGATTGTGTGTGGCAGGGAGCTCCAAAGGTTTTGAGGTGGACTCTGGGGGTGACGAAGTTATTAGATCCTTTTGATCTAAGATTGTGGGGGGAGGGTGATGCAGATGCAATAAGTCCTTCAGGTATCCAGGACCCAGATTGTGCAAGGATTTGAGTGTCAATAAGCCAATCTTAAAGTGGATCCAAAATAAATTTTTACTCATTGCATAATTGTGTTCCTTTCATATAGTTTATAAGGCATTCCTCAAGCCAAATACTTTTTTTGTTTTGTTTTAATACTCGAATTCCCTTTAAACTAAGCAAGCTACGCCCACAGCTCCTTTTGTGCCTTGGCACTGTAGCAAGGGCTTATGGGAGCTCAGTCTGGGCAGGAGGAGGTTACTAGCTATTGATTTTAGAGACAGAGGGGAGGAGGGAGGAGGAGAGGGGACTGAATTTATACACAGGCAAGCTGATAGCATCTCTAGCCCTCAGCCTGTGACAATGTGACAAACAGAACATGGCTGCCCTCATTGTATCACAGGAATAAATAAGCATAAACTTTTGTAGCTGTTTGCAGCTAGATACGCTGTGTAAACTATCTAAACTTTAGATAAAATATATAGACAACTTACTTGTTATAGTTAGTTTTTCATTTCAGATCCGCTTTAAGCACAATTCTCAATGTTATTAGTAGCCAGTGGAGTGAGTGAACGGTTGGTGTTATGTGGCAATGGCAGGGTTGGCTAGTTAACAGACTTGCAGCGGTATTCTGTACAACAAACAATAATAATAACATGCTCATATCCTTTTCTCTTGAACAGGTGAATAATAATGGCTTATTGTCCTTCCGATCTTCCATTTCACAATTTACACCACAACAACTTCCTGTCGCTTTGGGAAACCCATTTTTGGCTGTGTTCTGGGCAGATATAAACAATCAGGTAGCAGGAGACATATATTATCGTCAGAGCACCGATCCAGATCTTCTGCACCAAGTCTCTTCCGATATCAGAACTTACTTCCACGATGAGGATTTCACAGCTCAGTGGGTGTTTGTGGCCACGTGGCACAGAGTGGCGTATTTTGGATCTAATACTAATAAGGTAAAATTTCACGTTTTCTGCAAACATTGCATTGAATAGTGATAGTATCACTAAATCTTTGATGGAATTATTATTTAATGTTATACTATTATACTTTATAAATGTCACATGTGTTGAACCCAGGGCCAGATTTACCATAAGGCAATGTAGGCATGTGCCTACAGGCACCTGATGATGTAAAGGCGCCTCCCTCCCCACCCCAAGTGCCTGCCCTCCTGCCTTACCTATGCAGAGTCCTGAGCGGAGTGGAAATGAGAGGCCACTCACCTGACTCTCAGCATTCCACTGATAAGATCTACCTTCAACTGGGGGCACCTCTAGCTACCTAATACTGAGGGTACCTCTAGCTTCCTAATACTGAGGGTACCTTTGGCTACCTAATACTAAATGGCACTAGCCACTAGCCAGCACAATAGAGGTTTCATTTGGTGGGGGTTTGTTAGTTCTTGAAAGACAAAGTTTAGGGAGCCAGGACATCTGTGCCTATAGGCTCCTGTGAGGTAAAACCGGGCCTGGTTAAAAAATGAGAAAACCCATCAGCTGAGCTCTACAAAGGCCCTAGGGAAAATGCCACATGTTATTTCAAATTGTGTATCTTAATTCTGAGGACCATTGAACCTCTCCATTATGCTTGTAGCATAACCTGTCAGGCTTGGGGTGTCCTTGCTGCTGCCAATCACTCTATTTAAACAAGTGTGGAAACTATCTCTCATGATTTGTACAACAAATTACTCATGCAGTAGAGGAGATACCTGGGCTGTCTGTAATGAGACACAGAGTACAGATTCCAACCTTGTATCTATCCCAAAGAATTGCTGTCTGATTGTAAGCAAATAATATGCAGTTAGACTGCTGGACGCTCCTTTGTGTTTTTGATACTTCTATTGATTCATGCTACCGATAAAGTTAATTCACAAAACATGTTATTTTTCACCTTAACTATTAGAAAAGATATTTTTTTAGATGAAACAGTACAGGGGAAACGCAAAAAAATTAGAATATCATGCAAAAGTCTATTTATTTCAATAATTTACCTTAAAAGGTGAAACTATTCTATGAAACAGACTCATTACATGCACAGCGAGATATTTCAGGCCTTTATTTGTTATAATGTTGATAATTATGGCTCACAGCTTATGAGAAGCCCAAAATCAAAATCTCAGACCATTAGAATATTGTGAAAATGTTCAGTATTCTCAGCTCAAAGTGTCAGACTCTAATCAGCTAATTCGCCCCAAAACACCTGCAAAGGGGCCCTATTTCATGTATTAGTTTCACCTTTAAGTTGGATTACTAAAAGAAACGACTGTTGCACGATACTCAAATGTTTTCGAGATTCACGTGTAAGTAACATCAAACATATTTTGAGTATTTTTTTGCACTCTGGTGGCTTTAAAGTGGGCTAAAACAGGACTTCAAAAATTCTTGCACCTTTTTTGGGGGGCAGCAGCTGAGGATTCTGTCTCATTTGTTGATCATCGCAATATCACACATCATTGCACTTGATCGACCATGTCAGCCTGAGTTTTCTCAGCATGTCGGATCAATACATTCAACCAATTTCAGTGTGGAATTGGTCTAATCACCAATCGGGAATGCTTGTTGTGGCACCTATTTTCATTAAATCAGATGGTTGACCGCCAACAAGTTGACAGATCTATGGCTACTTCTAATTTTTAAAGATCCCTGATGCCTGAATGACACAGGCATTGTTCTCCTCACTCCAAACAAGTCCGGCCCATGGTATGCCGCTCATTGTCCCTCCATCCCCCTTTATAGCAATAGACACGCCTGCAGTCTGTACAGCATCGAGCCCTAAACTGTCACCTGAGGGATCCAGTCCCAATCTCTGCCAGGTGGCAGCAATCCTTAGTGTGTATGTAGCTTATAGGCTAAAATTCTATTCCTCTCTAGGTCAGTGGATTTACACGTTCGTAGATTTGTTATGGGGGGAAAAAGTATATATTATTATTATAAAAGAATTGGGTGATGTGATGTATTCCTATATTCATAGTATGGTTACATAAAGTAACCATGTACATTCAAGACCAATTACTTCATTCTTCTTTCACTTATAAATGATCATGTTTTCACAGGTGGACACATTTCAAGCTGTTGTCACTACTGATGGCAACCAGACCTTCCTCTTCTACAACTATGCAGATCTTCAGTGGCCAAGCATGCGAGAAGATGGTTCAAGATATGATGGACCTCTAACACTGGTGAGGGAATTGTTATTGACACTTATGAGTCAGCAATAGATTCAAACCAGCTCTTTTGTTTCTCAAGCGGTTTGAGGGAGCTGACATGTTGCATCAACTTGGTCTTCTCAAGTGAATTTGAAATTGAGGTTTAAATGAAAACATCTTCTCACTTGTATGTCTCATGACAAATGTATTCTGACTTCAGTTCTCAATTTGGTAACCTCCTAACCGGGGTTCATTATGACACCTCATGGACAGCGGAGATTCACCGATATGATCACTTCAGGCAGATAGCAGAACCATTCCAGAGGTCTGTATCTTGATAATCACATCTTCTTTTATTAGGGCAACAATACAGATGTGATGCTGGGAGATACATACACTGGGGAAAGTAAAAAAAGGCGTACGTACATAAAGGGTGTCGGGAAAAAATGGCGCGGGGTGTAAACGATAAGCGTTATTACCGTTTATAAAAAAATTGTGTTGTATTTCGTTTACAAATAATGTTTTACAAATTTAGAAATCATTAAATAATGTGTTCAAATTGCCAATTGTGAAATCTTTAATCTTCCCTGTTTCAAAAGTGAAACTTATAATTACGTTTGTTAAAAAACGATAATATATGTTATATGGTTATAATTGTATATTATTGTGAATAACCTTCATTTATTGTTTCTTCTTATAATAAAATTTGAAAATATTGTTTATAACGATGATATAAATGTAACTACGTTCGTAATAAATTGTTGTAAAACATTAGTAAGTATTACTAAAATTGTACTAAAACTAAACCTAATCCTACTCTCACACAGAACCCTCCCTATACCTATCCCTTAGACCCCCCTGGTGGTGCCTAACCCTAACCACCCCCCTGGTGGTGCCTAACCCTAACCACCGCCCTGGTGGTGCCTAACCCTGACCAATCCCCTGGTGGTGCCTAACCCTAACCACCGCCCTGGTGGTGCCTAACCCTAACCACCGCCCTGGTGGTGCCTAACCCTAACCACCCCCTTGGTGGTGCATAACCCTAACCACCCCCTTGGTGGTGCCTAACCCTAACCACCCCCTTGGTGGTGCCTAACCCTAACCACCCCCTTGGTGGTGCCTAACCCTAACCACCCCCTTGGTGGTGCCTAACCCTAACCACACCCTTAGTGGTGCCTAACCCTAAAACCCCCCGTTCTGATCGCTTAATTGTATGGATAATAATGTTTTACAAGTAGTGAATGTAAAAAATGTATTGCAATTTATGTTACGTACTGATCGCTTTATTTTGTGAATAATAATGTTTTACATACAGTAAAGGATAACATTTTAAATAATGTTTTAATTAAATACAATAAATCATCACAAGTGCAGTGATAAAACATCAAAAATCTGCGGGTGCTGTTTGTAAAACGTTAATAATCTCCAGCGCCCTTTGTAAAACGTTAATAAACTCCGGCGCCCTTTTTTCCTCTTTGGCGCACGTTAAACGATATGGCATTCAATGGCCGTTTTTGTCCACTTGTCTCATGCGCCCATATTTCCCAGCTCCCAAAAAAAGACCTCTGCAATACAGTTACCTCAGATATCTTTCCCAGAGTGCTCTGCTTGAACAACTGCCAACAGAAAGTAGGAGGGGAAAATGTACATACCGGAAAAGGGGCGTTACAGAAAAAGGCCACAGGGTGGCTGTGCTGCATACTAACTGAAAAATATACATGTTGTAGAGAGATATAACAGCAGTCAGAGTAGCAAAGCAATAATGGTGGCTGGATAGTGTATGATGGTGGCTGGAAAGTGTACTGGTTAAGGGCTCTGCCTTTGACATGGGAGACCAGGGTTCGAATCCTGGCTAGGTCAAGTACCTATTCAGTAAGGAGTTCAAGGGCAAGATTCCCTAACACTGCAGGGTGGCCTCTTGAGCGCGTCCCAGTGGCTGCAGCTCTTGAGCGCTTTGAGTCCAACAGGAGAAAAGCGCTATACAAATGTTTGGATTATTATTGGATTATTAATAATGAGCTTCGGCTGAGGCAGAACAAAGGTATTTGTCCATTAGACCAGCAATTTAGCTGACAATATATTAGTGGTAGAGAACAAATCTGCTTATTACTACTCTTCCACGTCAGATTGATCCGTATTTAGAATGAGCCTTAACTTGTACTGTTATGATTACTATTCTAAAACGTCTATAAATCTACTATTCTTGCTCTTAAAAATAGGCTGGAATAAATAGTGGCTTCAACACTGGATACTACACACTCCCAGGATCCCTGTCACACGACATCAGGAATGTATCGTCCACCAGTAACGTCAATGTCACCGGACGCTGGGTCTTCAAAGTGGGCAACCTACATCCAGAGGACATCAACGGGGCTTTAGGTAAGAAGAAAAATGAGAAAATTATGCTATATGTGCTGTAATTTACTTCACACGAACTTAATGATGAAGACTCTCCAAATCACTCATTAACATACAAAAATTATTGATGAATTGTTAAAATCGTTGATGCAAAATCCGAAAATTAGTTCATGTCTACTTTTTATTGTAACTGTCATTAAAGTGGACCTGAACTCTTGCACAGGACTGAAGGAAAACATAGAGAAATACACCCTGTATGTATTTAGATTTTGATCTCTCAGCCAAGTCAAGTCATGTTTAAACAAGATGGCGCCGGACTCGGACGCCACGGCCACAGGGCTCCTGCCTTTTTTGCTTTTTTAAAGCACTCTCTTCCTCCACTCACCTCTGAGTTTCACTTCTGCTGAGGTAGGAGGTGGCGGAGGACATGGACACTGCTGGTCTCAATCCGGACCAGCCACGGATCGCAGTCTGCAGGCCGGCAAGAGGATCAAGCTGATCGGGGCCCACGTGCAGTGCGGAGGAAACACGGAGCTCAGCTGATCTGCCGCCGCTGCCTCCATCAACGGACTCCGGACCATCAGCGCCACCACGTTTCACTACGCATGCCCAGGCACTGCGCTGCTTCATCCTGCCTCAGGCAGGGAACTCGGCATCGTGATCAGCTGCTGCTGCCGGGGAGCCACCTCGGGCACACGTGGGATGCTTCGCTCTCATCTGACCAGGCCGGAAGGAGAGCCGAGAGAAGGGACGCCCCCACCATTCTGCAGCGCGGATTGCTGCAATCCCTTGTCGGGCTGCCTCGCTCAGGTGAGCCTGATGTCGTAGCTGCTCCCCCACGCCAGACCACCATCTCTGCTAGGGCATCCTCCAAGTCCACCTCGCTGCCTGCTGCAGGGCCGCCGCTCGGTCCCACCGGTGCTGATCCACTCTCCTCACTGCTCCTCACTCCTCACATGCCCGTTTGGCGGCATGCCAGCTGATCGAGCGGACAGCTGTTTGGGGCCCACGTGCCCTGATTGGTACTCCACCACCGCTGCCCAGACTGCTCTACTGTGGAGCCTGTCGCTGCTGGAAGCAGGACCACACTGGCAGTTTCTCCACCGCTGCTGCCGGATCCTGGATCTGAGTCTGCCTTTCACGCAGACACAGTGGACCACTGATCCCCGACTGCTGCCCCGAGCCAGCCCCTCCGGCCACCGACACAACAGGGGGTCTCAGAGACCCCACACCTGGGCATGCTCACGGGCGAGCTGCCGACCCTGAGCTCGGCGTCCACGTGGTGCGGGTCGCATAGTCGCCACGCTCCAGAGAGAGGGTCTCCACCATCCGCATCCTCCAACCTGCTCTAACTCTGCCACTGCTGAGGACCATGCTAGCCTGCACCACCACCAAGCCCTGAAGATCAGCTGCCCATCTGCCGATATCGGGGTACCAGATCACAGGCATGGACACTTGTCGGACGCAGTAAATGTTATTAAATCTGCAGCCCTAGGATTCTGCCTTTGTCTCTCTCCTCTTGCCTTGGTTATTTCTCTTTCTTCCTCAGTCTCTCTTTAACTATCCCTTCTCTCTATCTCTCTTTCTTTCTCTATCCACTCTTTTCCAGGACACACTACGGGGCATCTGGTACTGCTACGGAGCTGAGCGAGCGCCGTCGATAGTTGACAGGCTGCTCCTCTCACATAGCACTCCAGACTCCCCCACGCGTCCCTCACTACAGTTATGTGCTGTATGTATATATAGGTATATGCTTATTTTGTTCCATACTGTACCTGATTGTATGTGATGGATTGCATGCATGTGTTTGTACCATCTCCGACCCTGTATGAGCCAAAAATAATTCCGGGTACAACCCCCGTTGTACTTGGCGAAATAAAATGATTCTGATTCTGAAGTCAGCTCAGGAATCTCCTCCGCCATAATTTGTAAACCCAGGATGTTAACAATACGTCTGCTTCAATGAAAGCAGGAAGTAGACACTCTGCAGTTGAGAGGAAGCTCTGAGTTCCGGCCCACTTTGATATTTGCATACTGATCAGTATGACTAACACGGAATCACACAAATCAGGAACACAAGCAACCATGGGTCTGATCCAGTTCACTTTTTGTTATAAGTTTTCTCCTCGGAGATATTTTATCATCTTCTGCTTTAAATACCTTTTCAGCATTCTACAATTAAAAAAGTACCAAAAGAGCAGGTGAGAAAGTACTGTCCAAAATATTCAGAGGGTTTACTTGCTTGCTGCTGGCTTAAATTACATTTTATTGATAAAATGTCACTTAGGAGAAAAAGTAAATTGAATCGAGCTTCTTAAAGTAAAAGTACAAAAGAGCTGGTGAAAAAGTACTGTCAAAATGATTTATTATCTCATAACTAGTAAAATGTCCTGCAGAAAATCCCAGTGAAAGCAAACAATATTTCTTTTTCAGGTAATGATGCTGAAGTTCTCACCACAGAAACGCCACTAAGCACCACAACTCATCCAGGTAAAGAACAATGTTTTTTTAAGGAGTTGTAAAAGAAAAACGCCTTACAAAAAGAAATATTTTAATAGCTGTACTAGCAAACTCTCTAAAACTTTTTTTTTTTTTTTTACAAAATTAGAGTGCATTTTGCAGCCTAGAAAAATATTGCATTAATAAAACTATTTTTTTTCAAATTAATTTTGCAGAAATTTCTACTGATCCAATCTACATCCAATCCAGGACAACTGTAGCCCCATCTCCAGTCTTAAGATCATCAGGTATTATTACATTATGAAGAAATCTGATCAAGGCACACAACAATTATCAGCTGATCCACCAATTATCAAAACCCTCCCAAACATAAAACTTAAAGGAAACATAAAGTGAGGGGAATATGGAGACTGAAAGCAAATATTTTGTCCAGCAATCTGACTTCATACAATTTTTATGTTTACGTATACATCTGATTAATGTTAGAACTGGTCTTGTTCAATTGTGAGTCAATATAGGAGGTTCAATTGTGAGTCAATATAGGAGGTGGATCCAGTGACCTTGGTAAAAAGATACACACAAAAGAAAGTCAGGAGCCCATTATGGTGTAAGAAAAATCAAGTACTCACAAACCCAGGTTGCTAGATAGCAACCTCCTTTAGCCCGTGTGGGGAACGCCTGTCCCTTATTTGGGTTACAGGTCTCTCGACGAGGAAGGTCACTCTCTTGAAAAGGTCAGACTACTGTCTCTGTCCTCCTCCTACACTTGGGTGGGGGGTGGGGGGTTAAGAGGTGCCCAATGGGTTATAAAATAATTAAAACCAATATAAAAGGTAAGGTAAAATAAGTTTTGCTTTGGCAATGATAAATTAATTTTGTCCTGCCAATAAAGCTTATTTGAATTTGGACTGCATACCTAGAGATAAATATCTTAGCTGTATGCTGAAATGTTGTTTTATGAGCAATAAAATATTTTTTCAGCATACAAGCTTAGACATTTATCTCTAGGTAAGCAGTCTCTTATTTCTTACACTGTAATTATTTTATAGCCCTTTGGGTGTCTCTTATACCCACCTACAATTTTATTTTTCTGTGATGGTTAACACGGGGATGTCCCTAAATTGACTACTTGGATAGGAATTTGAATGTAGGAATTTGAATGATAAATGATTCTTCCTTTGCCTCAGATCTGCTCTACCCATATGGAACCTCAGTTGACACCATGAGTCCAAAATCAGATGATGGAAGTTCACCATTAGTAGGTCTTTCCACAGATGTTCCACTTTTTGGGAGAAATCGCACTTCCCTCTATGTAAGCATGGTTCTGGAATGCTTAATATTCTCAAATTTAGCAGTTCTTAGATTAGACACTTAAAGGGGAACTTCAGCCTAAACAAACATACTTACATCAAGTTACATTAGTTATGTTAATTAGAATAGATAGGTAATATAATCTCTTACCCACCCTGTTTTAAAAGAACAGGCAAATGTTTGTGATTCATGGGGGCTGACATCTTTTTCATGGGGGCAGCCATCTTTTTGGTTGAAAGGAGGTGACAAGGAGCAGGAGACACAGTTCCTGTGTCCTGATTACCCTTCCCAGCTGCACATGCTAGGCTTCAAATGTCAAATTCAAAATGTCAAAAAAAAAAATTGCACCAAAACAGCAGAACGAGAACAACAAAATCAGAAATCCCATCATGCTTTGCACAGCATCAGGGGAAAAAAGCCCGGGCAGTTTTCTTCTGTGCAGCTAAAAATGAGGCTTGTATAAGAGAAACAAAGTTCTGATGCTGTGAAACTGTTAAAGAAACACCAAGCCTTTTCAGTGCTGCTGAATCGATTTTTAGTCCGGAGGTTCACTTTAACAAAAAATGTTTAAAGGACAACCGAAGTGAGAAGAATATGGAGGCTACCATATATATTTCCTATTAAACAACACCAGTTGCCTGGCAGTGTTTTTCAGCGGAAATAGGATTAATGCGGTAACTTTAGAACAATAAAAAGGCTTTGAAAGCATAAGGTAAATGCAGAAGTTTACCACAGTTACCAATCAGGAATTCGGTTTCTGCATAATAGTGTACATCTGCAAAAAAATAGTGGATTCCGCATTTTTAAAGATTAATCAACCTTATTGACAAAAAAAAAAGAAATAACCTTATGCAGAAATTGGAAATTCCAATTTCCGTGTAATTCTAAAGAATCGGAAATTGTAAATTTCATCGGAATCATAAATCGGCATTTTTGACCATCTCTACACCAAAATAAAAATGGCTACAGATGGATTTTAATATTGGCCACTGGTCTTGACAATGTTTGCCTGACTGTCTAGAGTCCTTCCCATGAACATTAAACCTCACCTTTTTCCCTAAAAGAGATAATAATCAGATATCACAATATAAATAGGTCATTGCTGTATTTGGCAAAATATAACCATTTCCTTTTACTTTTTCGCAGGTGGATAATAATGGTTTGCTGTCCTTCCGTTCAGCCATCTCACAATACGTACCGCAAGCCCTCCCACAGGCTTTTGGAAACCCCTTCTTGGCTCTGTTTTGGTCAGACATAAATAACCAAGTAGCCGGTGATATATTTTATCGCCAGAGCACCGATCCTGATCTGCTGTCTCGGGCCACCTCCGATATCCAAGCCTACTTTCACAATGTGACTTTCACAGCTCATTGGGTGTTTGTGGCCACCTGGCACAGAGTTGCATATTATGGGTCAAACACCAACAAGGTAAGAAAACGAATGAGTGGTAATTTAATCAGATATCATTTTTTTTCATCTCTCTTGCCTCAGGGTTCCTCTTTTTACTTTTTTATTGAGAAAACACCTGATTTTCACCAAACTGATGGTAATAGTTGTGAGATAAGATACAGGTTCCATATATCCCTTCTTTTTAGTTTAATTTATAAAGAGGGGGTCTCTACATTAGCCAGTTACCTACACTGATATGGCTTAGAGAAGACACAGCCAGATAACATCTTTGTTGGGCATGGAGAGGAGCATTGTAGGTTGTAGCTCAAGGGATTGGAGGAAGTGGAGCTCTAGGGGTTCTGGGATGGGCCATGACGAACCTGCTACGCAACCTCCTTCCAATGTTAGCCTGAAGATGGATGCAAGGGTTGGATAATGGAGGCTGATGGAAGGATAGTGTAAATAGGAACAAGCTAGAATTGGCTAGTGGTGGACTGATCTGACCGCTAAATTTAGAACCTCTGTAGGCAATTATGGGACAGTGGATTGCACCAAGAGTGCTTCTAAGCGCTTTTTAAAAAGCTTGCACTTCAAAAAGCGCTTGGCTAATGTATTTGAATGGGATGGATCACACCAGAGCAATGTGCTGTTTTCCCAAACGTAAACGCGGGTCCCGCAGCATTTTTGCTGATTTCTGAGGCGATTCAGCCTCAATGTTAAGAATAGGAAAGTGGAAAATCGCTCTAGAAAGTGCTAGACCAGAGCGATTTTCCAAGCATTTTTGTTACAGAAGCTGTTCATTTACAGCTCTACTGTAACCAAAAAAAAACCTCTACACCAAAATGTTCCAAAAATCGCTAGGTATGCTTAGAAAATTGCTATGCACATGCTTAGAATCGCCCCAAAAAATCACTTCAAAAAGCGCATTTGCTTCTACACTAGCGCTTTTTGGTTAGCACTGGCCCACTGAGTGTATCCTTTGGCTTCGAAGATGTATCTGCATTAGGCTGCAAGAGGCACACTGGCAGACTGGGGAGGGACAAAATAAAGTGGCACCACAGCACACGTAAAAAAAAATTAAAATAAAAGTGGCTGGCAAAAGGTTAAATTATGATTGCCTATAATTTTCTGGCCATGCTTAAGTCTGTCCAACCTTCAAATGCACAGTTTAGATGTCCTCCTCTTTGCTTACAGGTGAACACGTTTCAGGCTGTGCTGAGCACCGACGGCAATCAGACATTCCTCCTCTACAATTACGCTGATATTCAGTGGCCAAGTGTGGCAAATGGTTCCATCCAGGAAGGACGTACTGCCCTGGTGAGTATACCCATTACCGGTTGAGTTAAAGTCATGGCATTTATTGGTACCTTTTTGATAGCAGAGAAACCATTTCACAATTAGCAAAAAATGTGGCCTTGGAGAGTGAACCCACATAACTATCACGCTGGTGCGTGACAAGATAACAGACACAGATAATATACAATAACAGTTGTGCAAGGTCTAGACCGGTCAGTACTTGTGCACAAGTATATATCGAGGTACAGAGTCGCAAAGCTTTAATCGTAGTCAGTATCAGCAGGATCAGTAACGGGTATCAGATGTCAGTCATATTGCAAGGATCAGGCAGTAGCAAAGTCAGGGTCAGGCCGAGTCGGTAATGTGAAATCAGATGACAATCGTACAGAAGGACTAGACTGGAGCAAGGTCAAGATCAGGCAAGAGGTCGGCACACAGATAATATACAATGAGATGGCACTTCAATAATATCAGAAGGATATTACAAATGAATTACAAATTACAGCTATCAATAAGAAAAACAACAAACGACTGACTAACTGGAGTACATATATATTGTGTGTCTACACAATATATGGATGTAGCTCAAAGGTAACTAGCTAGGCCAAGAACCAGCGAACTGATTAGTATCAAGGCCAGTGAGCAAGTGAAGCTCCTGGCCTTATATACTTTGACAGTAATTCCCGAGTCCAGGCTCTAGGGGAGGTGTCAGCTGATGACATCACAGCTGACACCTGTGTACCCTCCTCCCCAGCCTGTAAAGGCTGTCCTGTGTCGCACGCCGCACTGTGCATGCCGGAGCTCTGCCGCAGGGGTGCTGAGGATGCCAGAGGACAGCGGAGCTGAAGACCGCGCGCACGAACGAGTCCCAGCAGACATGCCAGGACGGACGCCGCGGGACTCACCGCTATCAGGTAAGTTTGTTACAGACTCATTGAACAGAAGTTTTTGAATTTATTAGTGGCTTTTGATAGCTGATGATCTATATGCAATTTGCCTTCAAAAAACACTTGCTGATGAGTTACACCTACAAGTAAATTTATATACTCGCATATAAGCCGACCCGCATATAAGCCGACCCCCCAACTTTTCCCTGAAAAAACAGGGAAAAATGATTGACCCCCATATAAGCCGGGGGTAGGAAATGCTGGATTGGTGCAGCCCCCCAGTGTGTCCCAGTATAGCTAGTATAGTGCCCAGTATAGGTAGGTAGTGTCCAGTATAGCTAGTAAAGTGCCCAGTATTGCCAGTATAGTGCCCAGTATAGCCAGTATAGCGCCCAGTATGGGTAGGTAGTGCCTCAGTTTAGCTAGTATAGTGCCGAGTTTAGCTAGTATAGTGCCCCAGTATGGCTAGTAAAGTGCCCAGTTTAGTTAGTATAGTGCCAAGTTTAGCCAGTATAGTGCCCAGTTTAGCTAGTATAGTGCCCAGTTTAGCCAGTATAGTGCCCAGTTTAGCTAGTATAGTGCCCAGTTTAGCTAGTATAGTGCCCAGTTTAGCTAGTAAAGTGCCCAGTTTAGCCAGTATAGTGCCCAGTTTAGCTAGTAAAGTGCCCAGTTTAGCCAGTATAGTGCCCAGTTTAGCTAGTATAGTGCCCAGTTTAGCCAGTATAGTGCCCAGTTTAGCTAGTATAGTGCCCAGTTTAGCTAGTATAGTGCCCAGTTTAGCCAGTATAGTGCCCAGTTTAGCCAGTATAGTGCCCAGTTTAGCTAGTAAAGTGCCCAGTTTAGCCAGTATAGTGCCCAGTTTAGCTAGTATAGTGCCCAGTTTAGCCAGTATAGTGCCCAGTTTAGCCAGTATAGTGCCCAGTTTAGCCAGTATAGTGCCCAGTTTAGCTAGTATAGTGCCCAGTTTAGCTAGTATAGTGCCCAGTTTAGCCAGTATAGTGCCCAGTTTAGCCAGTATAGTGCCCAGTTTAGCTAGTAAAGTGCCCAGTTTAGCCAGTATAGTGCCCAGTTTAGCTAGTATAGTGCCCAGTTTAGCCAGTATAGTGCCCAGTTTAGCCAGTATAGTGCCCAGTTTAGCCAGTATAGTGCCCAGTTTAGCTAGTATAGTGCCCAGTTTAGCTAGTATAGTGCCCAGTTTAGCCAGTATAGTGCCCAGTTTAGCCAGTATAGTGCCCAGTTTAGTGCCCAGCATAGGTAGGTAGTGCTCCGCCCCCCCGCCCCCCGCTGCTGCTATTACCTGTTTAGGAAGCGGCCGCTTCCTAATCCGCGTTCCTCTTCTTAAGTTTCTTCTCAGAGTATCACAGCAGCGCGCCCGGCGCTGCTGCTGTGACGATGTAGAGTGCAGGAAAGAGCGCGGCTCCCTATAGCGGCGATCTGTATCGCCGTTGCCAAGGGAACCTCTCTTTCCTGCCCCCTGCATCGTCACAGCAGCAGCGCCGGGCGCGCTGCTGTGATACTCTGAGAAGACACTTAAGAAGAGGAACGCGGATTCGGAAGCGGCCGCTGCCTAAACAGGTATTAGCAGCGGCAGCCGCGGGGGGAGCGGGGAGGGGGGGGAGCGGGGCGCGGACCACCCACCCACCCACCCACCACTAGACCACCAGGGAAGACTCGCATACAAGCCGACCCCCCAACTTTTGACCCCCAATTTGGGGGTCAAAAATTCGGCTTGTATGCGAGTATATACGGTAATTAAACCCTCAACTTTTGATTAAATAAATATACAAAATGTGACACTCGGGGGATACATGGCTGCACATTTCTCACCATTTCTGCCCGCATATAATGTCAGGTACACACTATACTATTTTCTGGGAGATGTATTGTCAGATCGATTATTTCCAACATGTCCGATCTGATTTCCGATCTATTTCCGCCTGTTTTTTGTTCACTTCAATAGAAAATCGATCGGAAAATGCTCCGAAATAGATCAGAAATCAGATCGATCTGACAGTAAATCTTCCAGAAAATCTCATTGTGTGTACCTAGCAATTAGCTGTCATGGGCTGTGCAGACAGATTGCTGAAGTCTGCACAGACAAGCAGATCACCACGTTTGCAGTAATGTACTGAAGACCAGGACATGGGAAAAAGTGAAATAATAATTGTTTATTTAAGGTTAGTGCACTATTTACAGAATGGAAACACTGCACACATGAGTGGAACCACAAATTCCAGCAAGCCCCACACCGCAACACCAGCAAACAACAATCCTAACTGACTGACTAACTAACTATAAACAGGTGAGTAATGAGCACAAATATATACAGCAATATACAGGGATACGTGGTACAGAATCAGCAAACAAGTAGCAAGGTCATAAGCATAGCAGAGTCAAACCAGGAAAATCAGGTGAACAGATCAGAACAGGTAACAGGTACAGGAGGTGTCCAGATATCAGCAACACAAGAACTCACTAATCTGGCACCAGATTGAAGCACAACCTGGCCTTAAATAGGCAGTCCAATCTGTCAGGTGACTTGATCTGCATATTCCATGGAACTCAATGTAGCACCCGCAGGTGAACTGAAGAACTGCAGCAACTGTCCAAAGACTGAGAGGGGGCCATCTGCTGGTGGGCAGCGGATGTCCATAACAGTTCATGCAAGTGCTGCCACCAGCAGGAGAACAGAGGAAATTGTTGTGACATTAGCATTACAGAGGGGGCATTCGGGGGGAGGGGGTTACTGTTTATTTATCACTCAAGTATAAGCTGAGACTTCCACTTTTGGGACAATTTTATGGCCCCAAAAACTTGGCTTATACTCAAGTGTTTATGGTAGATATAAAAGTATTTTTCTATTATTTCCTGTATTCTACAGGCCGGGCTTAACAGTGGATTTAACTCAGGATACTACACAATCCCAGGTTCTATGACTCCATCTATAAGGAATATATCATCTACAAGTAATGTCAATGTACCTGGGCGTTGGGCATTCAAAGTGGACCAGTTACATCCAGAAGATGTCACTGGAAATATCGGTAAGTGTGCACTGTTTTCCCACTCCTTAGTAAAGAGCATGTAAATTGCAAATGTGTTCATTGCTTGTTTGTTACAGGAAATAGCTTGATGGCCAATAATGGAAATTCTACAAACACTGTTTTGTTATTTTAGATAATTCTACAGACGTTCTTTTGGAAACTACGAGTGCCCCAATCTACACTATATACAGTCAGACCACTCCAGCTCCTGTATTATACTCTTCAGGTAAATTCATTTTTATTTTTTTTTCTCTTTTCTACCAAAGAACCTATTAGGTGAGGGTTGTATAATTATTTATTTTATATTAAATTTACCAAAATATATTTTTCATTCAGTTTTGGGCCAAGAAATATAAATATTGAATAAAGCCAATTTGCATAAGCACAATCAATTCCACTGGTCTTTATTTAAAAAAAATAATAATGTTTCTGAACTTGGCAAGAAAGGGTTTTAACTGAAAATCAGTGACATCCCTGGCGTCCTCTTCAGCAAAAGTTTGAACAAAGCCCACTCTCATTAACCCTCCTGGCGGTCTAATTATTTCCGCCAGGAGGCAGCGCAGCATGATAGCCGCTGCTCAGCGGCACCCCCCCCCCCTTCCCCCCCCCCGCCCGCTTCGATCGCACTTCGATCAGGAAATCCCGTTCAAAGAACGGGATTTCCTGGAGGGCTTCCCCCGTCGCCATGGCGACGCGACGGGGCGGGATGACGTCACCGACGTCAGCGACATCGTGACGTCATTGGGAGTCCCGATCCACCCCTCAGCGGGTTACCACCAGGAAGGTTAATTGTCTCTCCTTCACTTCTTTATGTGTGTTGAGTGATGACCCATCAAATATTTCTCCTCACTACTTGACCCACATGTAATTCACTTTTTCTCCTAAGTTTTCTCCTAGGACCTAAGTGATATTTCCCCACCTTGTCAATAAAATGCCCTTTAAAACACCCAAGAAAATACTCAAAATTATTTTTAAGGTAGTTTTCAAAGTAATTTTAAAAATAAGTTAAACATTTACCGGTACGTCCTAAGAGACACTCCGGACACTCTGGATTTTTGCCATATTGCAAAAACATACAGATGACAGCACGGTGGCGTAGTGCTTAGCGCTCTCACCTTCCAGTGCTGGTCCCCGGTTTGAATCCAGCCAGGTCAACATCTGCAAGGAGTTTGTATGTGTTCTCTCCGTGTCTGTTTGGGTTTCCTCCGGGCACTCCGGTTTCCTTCCACATCCTAAAAACATACCGATAAGTTAATTGGCTTCCCCCTAAATTGGCCCTAGACTAAGATACATATACTACACGGTACATACATAGACATGTATGACTATGGTAGGGACTAGATTGTGAGCCCCTCTGAGGGACAATTAATGACAAGACAATACAATATACTCTGTACAGCACTGCGT
Organism: Hyperolius riggenbachi; assembly: GCF_040937935.1. Classification (NCBI taxonomy): domain Eukaryota; kingdom Metazoa; phylum Chordata; class Amphibia; order Anura; family Hyperoliidae; genus Hyperolius; species Hyperolius riggenbachi. The sequence continues at coordinate 376,846,050 of NC_090651.1, forward strand.
ATTGCGTAATATGTTGTTACTATATAAATAAATACTGGCCCTAGATTACAATACATACACTACTCGATACGTTCATATGACTATGGTATCCATTACAACTTCAATTTTGGAAAAGATATAACAGATAAGCTCTAAGTAGGTTTAGTACTTTATACACAAATCTTATTATATTATTTCAGGATGACTTTATCATTTTATGAATGGACTTTCTTAGTTACCAACCCTGAATATTATTGGTGATGATTAATATTATTTTGAAACAAAGTGAGTGTAATTGTGTCTGTTTTTTCAGATCTTCTCTATCCCTACGGACCTCTCATTGATGCCGTCAGCCCAAAGTCAGATGATGGCGGAACACCGTTAATCCCTCTTTCGACATCACTACACCTCTTCGGCAGAAACTACTCCTCTCTTTATGTGAGTAGATTTCTTCAAAATGTCCACCCCAGATAAACATGAAGGGATTTGTAGTTTACCATAAACTGCATCATCTTCAAATATTCCTACTGTCACGCCAGGAGGTAGGCACAAGATCCAGCCTTCAAGCTGCACATTATCCACTCCCTGCTGCCGTACAGTGTGGACACAAAGTTCATACAGTCTGCCCTTCTATTAAGATAGGATGGTAACATTGCCTGAAATTTCCCTCTTATTGTTCTCATACTTATCAGAACAGTCTTTTTATTCAGTGTTGTTCAATTCTCTCTCACACTCGTTCAGCAGAGTTCCCTTGGCTTTTTTCTTGGCCATCTTCTATTTTCTCTTTACCTTGTTAAAGGGGCACTATAGCAAACATTAGGCTACTGGGATAACCCTGGTACCTATTATTAGGAGCATCAGTTACTAAAAGTTTATTTTTTTAATGCAGGCTTGAAAGGTTATAGACAGCATGTGCAGAGATCCTGTCAGTCGCGTGTCAAGCTATGCGGCGTGTACTACCCCATCTGCTGACTAAAGCTTCTGTATTCATTTATGATCTTCCACAATACTCGCTGAGCAGCCTGCATTTCAATGTCCTGTGCAGATTCAGCAGTGAGAGAGGAGAGGAGCACTGTTACAGCACAGCCCGGGTCAGCAGAGGGGGAGGACGGGCAAGGTCTCTGTCTATAATCTTTCAAGCACAAATAATACAAAAAAAAAAAAACTGATTGGTATCTGTTGCCCCTAATATTAGGTATATGATTCGTGTACACGCAAAAAGGGCATCAGGAAAAAATGGTGCGTGGTGTAAACAATACGCGGTAATAGCGTTTATGAAAATAGTGTGTTGCATTTTGTTTGCAATAATGTTTTACAAATTAAAAAACATTTAATAATGTGTATGAAAATCGCAAATTGTTAAAAAGATGATCTTACCTGTTTTAAAAGTGAACCTTATAATTACGCTTGTAAAAAAAAAAATGATAATATATGTATAATCGTTAAAATGATATAATATTGTGAATAACCTTCATTTATCGTTTGTTCATGTAATAAAATCTGAAAATATTGTTTATAATGATGAAAAAAAAATATATACGTACGTTTGTAATAACTGTTGTAAAACATTAGTAAATATTACAGACATTTTACTACAACTAAACCTAACCCTACTCTCACACAGAACCCCCTCTCTCTCTACCTATCCCTAACCCTTAGACCCCCCTGGTGGTGCCTAACCCTAAGAACCCCCTGGTGGTGCCTAACCGTAAGAACCCCCTGGTGGTGCCTAACCCTAAGAACCCCCTGGTGGTGCCTAACCCTAAATCCCCCCTGGTGGTGCCTAACCCTAAGACCTCCCTGGTGGTGCCTAACCCTAAGACCCCCCCCCCCAGGTGGTGCCTAATCCTAAATCTCCCCTGGTGGTGCCTATGCCTAACCCTAAGACCCCCCTCCTGGTGGTGCCTACCCCTAAGACCCCCATGGTACCTAACCCTAAGACCCCCCTGGTGGTACCTAACCCTATATCTCCCCTGGTGGTGCCTAACCCTAAGACTCCCCCTGGTGGTGCCTAACCCTAAGATCCCCCTGGTGGTGCCTAACCCTAAAACCCCCCTAGTGTTGCCTAACCCTAAATCCCCCCTGGTGTTGCCTAACCCTAAATCCCCCCTGGTGGTGCCTAACCCTAAATCCCCCCTGGTGGTGACTTGCCCTAACCCCCCCCTTAGTGTTCGCTTTATTGTATGGAAAATAATGTTTTACAAATCGTGATTGTAAAAAAATATGTTACAAAATAATGTTCTACAAATAGTGACTGTAAAAAATATATTACAATTTACATACTGATCACTTTATTATGTGAATAATAATGTTTTACAAACGTTAATAATCTCCAGCACCCTTTTTTTCCTGTTCGGCGTCCATCAAACGATATTTATTATGGGAGTGAATGGCAGCGCCCTTTTTGTCCACTTGCCTCATGTGCCCTAATTCCCTGTCACCGTACGATGCCAGGGTTTATCCCAGTAGCCTCATTTTTACCATAGTGCCCCTTTAAATGCAGCTCCTCGTTTGATGTTCAACCATTTGTTACAACATGTTGATGACACCTTAGTCTACGCGTCTACTCCTCCCGATCTGTCTCCACATTTGTTACAATATGTTGATGACATCTTAGTCTACGCGTCTACTCCTCCCGATCTGTCTCCACATTTGTTACAATATGTTGATGACATCTGAGTCTACGCGTCTACTCCTCCCGATCTGTCTCCACATTTGTTACAATATGTTGATGACATCTTAGTTTACGCGTCTACTCCTCCCGATCTGTCTCCACATTTGTTACAATATGCTGATGACACCTTAGTCTACGTGTCTACTCCTCCCGATCTGTCTCCACATTTGTTCATTTCCAGCCAGCAATCTGCTAATGGATGTCTCAATGGTACCTAAAAGTTCATGTGAACTTATCCTTCTTTCATTGTCATCTCTGTTAGCATTCTCTACATAAAGCATTCTCTCATCGTGTAGTATGGATAATAAGACATTAGTAGCAAAGAAAAAAGTCTGATATTTTTATTTTCAGTTATATAGCTTTATTAATAACCTTGCATCATACTGTCACAGTTGCTTGTCACACTCAACAAAGCAGAACTAATGACCCTTTGAACTTGCAGAAAAACCTTATCTCAAGCTGTCTCTCACTGTTTCTTGGCTGTTTAAGCTCTTCAGAAAACAGGACTGAGTTTGACCAAGTTGGTTGGATAGCTCAGAGAAGCTCTTTTGTATAGATAACAACTCAATTTTTTTGAACTCTTCCTGTACTGGACAACAAGATGAGACTCTTTTCTTTGCAACTAATGCTCTATTTATTATCCGTACATACAATTCACTATCTCATATGTTTATTGTCACTTCAGACTTGCATTAAAAGCCTCTCTGGGTTCAAAATAACATCATGGTAGTGCACTCTGTAAAGCACTGTGTAAGTTGTCAGCACTATGTCAATGTATAATAATAATATGTACTCATATCCTTTTCTCTTGAACAGGTGAATAATAATGGCTTACTGTCCCTTCGATCTAACATTGGACAGTTTACGCCACAACAACTTCCTGTCGCTTTTGGAAACCCATTTTTGGCCGTGTTTTGGGCAGATATAAACAATCAGGTAGCAGGAGACATATATTATCGTCAGAGCACCGATCCAGATCTTCTGCACCAAGTCTCTTCCGATATCACAACTTACTTCCACGATGAGGATTTCACAGCTCAGTGGGTGTTTGTGGCCACGTGGCACAGAGTGGCGTATTTTGGATCTAGTACTAATAAGGTAAAATAACTCAATATTATTATTATATTTATTAATATTATTATTTATTGTGTTTAAAGAGCACCAACATATTATGCACCGCAGGACAATAAATGCATCCAATGATACAAAGGATGATAGACGTAACAAAGTTATACAACATAGGACGGAGTTATA